>NC_138940.1:9660000-9852500 GCF_965226115.1 Aulonocara stuartgranti | reverse complement strand
GAAACAAAAATGATTTTGTTTTCACCTTTAGATGTCTTTATTTACATTTTAGGAGTAATAAGACATTGTTTACTAAGCATGGGGAACTGTCATGTGACATGAAATAGGAGTGGGAAAGCAGATCATTCTAGTAACGACCTCACAGTCTACCACAAGCAGCGTAAATCCAGACGATGAGCGGGACAATGGCTTTGGGCTTGTTTCTGCAATGTGACAAATGCAGCACAGCTTTTACATCGTTTGTCTCAGGAAATAAAATCACAGTTCAGACACAGAAATATATACCACACAGGGATAAATGCTGACAACAGCTTCAGCCACGTAGATCCAACCCAAAAGTTTAATTTAAACTTAAAGCTCAACTACCAAGTAAGTTAATATTATCTGGCAACTGAGGAACCAAGTGGCTTATTGGAAATCGATCAGAGCTGTAATGAGTAAAGGGCCCAACTGCACCACAACTGAAAGAGTAATTTTATGACTCACCTCCTCAAAGTTTCCAATTAATTGTGTGGCGTGAGTGTCCTGTTATGAAATGCGTGTCTGTGCTGCAGGTGATCTTCAGATACACTCTGGCTCTGTTCAAATACAAAGAGGACGACATCCTGAAGATTCACGACAGCGTGGAGATCTACCAGTACCTACGCTTCTTCACAAAGACCGTCTCCAATGCCAGGTACGCACTCGCCTCCACCCGCCTTAATCTACGAGCTGTTACACTCTCAGAAGTGTAGCGGATGTAGCTGTTGAATCTTTGAGCTTCAAACCCTTTTTACTGAAATTTTGTGAGAAGTTTAAATTTCCCTGATCACAGTAACAACGATTTAAAGATTTTTAAGTATCTGCAGCTCTCGGATACATGTGGTCCAGTCAGTCCAGTATTTCCTGCTCAAACTGCAGTACCTGAAGTATCAAGCAGCATAAAACAGAAACACTCAAGCTGATCAGTTTCCAGTTCCTCTGTGTTGGTGATCGAGTCCTTTCCACCTGCGTGTGTCCATGCAGGAAGCTGACCAGCATCGCCTTCAACGACATGAACCCATTCCCCAGCCGGCTGCTGAGGAACCGGCGAGTGCTCCACCTGGAGCGCCTGCAGGCGGAGCTGCGTGAGCTGGAGGAGCAGCACAAGGAGTTCATCACCGAGAGCGTCGTACGGAAAGACAAAGAGCTCGACGTCATGGTGAGCGAGGACGACGAGGACCTCTGATCACACGGGACGCTTCAGCTGCTCACTTCGAGACGACGATGAGTTTTCCATGAGTTCAAGAGAATTTTACTAAACCGGCTGTTAACTGGTTTCCTTCACACTAAACACAGGATTGTGTCAGGTTCACCATCTCTACTAACACTACAAGGAAACAGACGCATACAGATTTAACTGCATCACATCTCTGAAACAAGCTTGCAGTAAACAAATGTGTACTGTGTTCACGTGTGTAATAAGTCAGGCTGCAGAAATGTGCAGATGTATTTCAGTGAATTCATTTGGATTAATATGTGATAGCTTATTTATTTCATTGCATCTTTTGCTTTATACCTAAAAATGCGTGACATTTCTAAATGTAGTCACATCCCTATGAAACATGGTTGATTATCAGCTGTAGTCACAGCTGGTGATAAAGTAATTAAATGTCCAGCTATTCAAAAATAGGGCATTCTGCACAATGAGTACTTTTTGGTACTTGAAGTATATTTTGATGCTGATGCTTCAGGGCATTGTGCTGCATTGTCGACGCTCTCTGGGCTTCCGGTTAGAACGACCTCACAGTGTTTTATTTTGATCTGGTGTAAAGTGCATTGTGCAGAAATGACAGCATGATAGTCACATGATAAAACTGACTTTTCTTTTTTATTTTTTATTTTACTGGGTGTGCATCTTGTTCAAATGTCTTTTTCAGCATTTGTACATAAATATTCTGTATATAAATATTTGATTTTCATTTATTTTACAGAGTCCTTTATTTTGTTTCACAAATATGACATTCATGTCAAATGACATCTGCAGACTTTATAATGACCAGCAGGGGGCAGTGTATTGCAGTCTATGAGAACATTTACTGAGACCTGTTTCATGCACTAGTTTCATGTCTCATTGAATCCAACATGATGTTGATTTTGTAAATTAAGGTCACATCTTCATCACATCTAATTTCAAAACACTGATCAATTTAAAAAAAAAATGAATTCCATACCAATTGCAGGAATAAAATAGGAATAAATAACAAACGAGAAATACATACAAAACAAGAGAAAGACACACATGAGAGAACAGGTCACATGACAGCACAGCATTATCTACCCACAATTTGAACTAAATAACAGATAGCACAGGCAATGAAAACAAACGGAAATCAGAATAAATTTAAAAACTTTTATTGATGTTAACTTGAAGTGCTGAATTAGCCCTGTTGTCAGTTCAAATCACTTCAATCTATAGCGCACTTTAAGGTCTTTAGACCTTAAAAAGTAATACACTGCAAGGTAAGCTTGCAGCATCTTACTTTAAGGTCAACTGTGAAACTTTGTGGAAAGCCTGAGACAAGTTGATGAGTCAGTGAAGCGCACTTCCTTCTGATGACGGCTATACTGAGGTGAGTTTTTAAGCATATCCTAAACTTTATTCATTATTAGACTTCTGACACCTGGCAAATAAACTCTCACGCGATATGAGAACATAACAGCAAAAAGCCAGTAGCTGGTACATGAATGGATAAAAATTGGATCCCTCTTAGATTGAATTGGTTGCCCTCTTATATTACGTTGTTTTGAACCTAACCGCATCCACTGAATTAATGCAGTTTTCAGGACAGTAAAAACAGAGAACTCTGATATACACAATTTCTGATTGCTGATAGTGTTTCTTAATGCAAAATGGGCTTCCATTTAAAATGCAATTGCTTTATGTTCGATCTTTAGTGAAGAAGGGTCATTTTTGATTCTGTGGACAAGGGATGCAAATGGAATGTGAAGGCAACAGGTAGTAGGGTGAATTAGGGTTTCGTGTGGTCTTCAGTGCATGAATTTTATTGCCACTTTATTTCAACTTTTTATTAATGTACTCAAAAGAAAAACAAGAACCACAAAGGAGATTCTTGTGATTCTTGTTTGTGCTATCTGTTTGTGAAAGAAAGCACATTTTACCACATCATACTGTGTTTGCTGCCATTTATTTTACTCGTCCTGCCTGAGTGTCTGGGCTGCGTTTGTCTGTGCACCTTTGTTCTGGCCTTCTGCTGATGGGTTTCACATGCTGGGCTTTCCCTCTTGGTCCACACCCAGCAGCCTGCTGCTGACCACACACAGCCTACAAACTGATCCATCCATGCATCCATCCATGCATGCATGGCCTGGTTATTGTTGAGTTATCACCTCCAGCTCCTTGCTCATAACCAGGTAGATACTGGGCTGGGCCTGATCTCTGAGCTCAATAACAATGACAAAAATGCCAAACACTTTACTCTTCATGGTAAAAAATGTTTATAATACAGTAAAAACTGGATGTAGCCAAAATCAGTGTTTTATATACAGTGTAAGTGAACAACATTGCTACACTGCTGGTGTTTGATTGATAGAGGCTTTCTTTATAAGAACTATGATATCATTTCTTTTGCTGATTAACAGTTTTTATATAATTTTTATATCATATATAGCTTTCAAGAAGCCAAAGATCACTGGACGAAAAGACTACAGACCTGTGGCTCTGACATCTGGTCAGGAAGTCTTTTGAGCGCCTGGTTCTCTCCTATCTTAAGACCCTCACGGCCCCCCTCCTGGACCCCCTGCAGTTTGCATACAGAGCCAACAGGTCTGTAGACGATGCCATCAACATGGCCCTACACTTTGTCCTGCAGAATCTATGCTAGGATCCTGTTTGTGGACTTCAGCTCTACCTTCAACACCATCCTTTCAGACCTTCTTCAAGGATTGCTTTCCCAGATGAATGTGCCTGATCCCATCTGCCGGTGGATCACTGACTTCCTGACGGACAGGAAGCAACCAGTGAGGCTGGGGAAGAATGTCTTGGACTCCCGGACCATCAGCACGAGCTCCCCTCAGGGCTGTGTTCTTTCTTCTATGCCCTTCTCCCTGTACACCAACTGCCGCACCTCCAACCACCAGTCTGTCAAATTAATTAAGCTTGCAGATGACACCACCATTATTGGACTCCTCTCAGACGGGGATAAGTCTGCCTACAGGATGGAGGCTGAACATCTGGTGTCCTGATGCAGCCGCAACAACCAGGTGCTGAATAAGTGTTATTTTCATTTACCACTGGCCCAAGTACATTTTTATTGGCTTGTGAACAAAGCTGTAGTTTTTGTATTTTTAAATATTAACGCAATTTAATTGAGACATTATTTATATTATTTCACTTTCAATGTGAAAAATGCTGTAAAAACGTTGAAAATAATGGTCACCCCTGTTCGCTGCAATGTAAAATAGTACAACTGCTGTCAGCCTTCATTAAGTTGCATCATTTAAACATTTGCATATTTTTATTCAACTTCTGCAGGATGCTTTGATGAAAGACTCCCTTTTCCCAAGTAGAGGCTTTACTAGAGGTCACAGGAACAGCGCTGCTGTTTTGGATGCGGAAAAATGTTGTCTTTCACTCTACCTGAGCTCAGTGTCCCAGTAAGGGCTCCGCCTCATTGTAGCTGACGCTGAAATGTTTGTGTGGGTTGCCATGACAACACCAGAAGTGCATCTGAGATCGTGTCCAAATTCATGGGCTGCATCCTCCTGAGGACTCGGTGTTCTGACAAAACGTCTTACTTTGGCAAAACGTCCTACCGTAAGTAGTTCATGCGTTCTCGGCGGCTCTAGTGACCCTCGAACTCTCGGCTAGCTATCGAGGTGGTGGATAACATACGTCTCCCCCACAAGAGCACGAATCTACAACTTTTCTACTACTGGTTTTACAAGGCGTACACGGTAAAAACATTATGCTGTTATTTGTTAAGCACTTGTGCATCTTGTGAAAAGAAATAAGTGGCTGAGATGGATGTCATATGTGCTATTGATATTATTTTACTCGTTTCTAGTTTTCACGGTGCTCCATGATTGTGAGAGGAATAAAAAAGAATTGTGGACATCAGTACGAAGCATGGATTCTTTTGACCAGAGTAGATACACTGGTCCCTTGAATATACTAATCTTTTTGAGGTGGGTGACTGTTCCTGTGTATTTACAGAAACAATGGTTGTGATAACCTCAGCTGTTTCAGAGGGTGACTGTTCGTTGCTTTGCGCACTTTTAAATCTGTATACAATGGTTTGTTCCCTTTTTGTGTTCTGAGGTTTAAACAAAGATGTACTAGATGTATTATACCGGTCCCTCGAATCTACAAATCTTTTAGATGTGGATGACTGTTCATTTTCATCTGTGTTTACAGAAACACTGGGTGTTGGAACCTCAGTAGTTTCTTTTTGGCTGACAGACTCTGGAGCTGTACAAGAGGAATAAAGAGCTGCAATGCTTTTGTGAACCTGACCTGGGAAGGGAGAGAAATATATTTTTGTTTTGTTTTTGTTTGTCTTCTTGTTTTATTTGATTCCTTGTGGGATTTGGATCCAACAAGTAAAGTATGCATATTATGCACACACACAAACACACATGCAGCTATTACCATTTCTTGTATTCTTGAATAAAGACATTGATCTGACACATTTAAAATGCAGCCAATTGTTTTTATTGTTATATTATTAAGAAAAAAGAAAAGGTGGGGGTGGGGGGATGTAAAGAAGAGCTTAAAGGAAAGGGCTAGAGGAGAGAAAACCCCAACAATTAGCAGGGCATTTTTTTACTTGGACAAATTGTTAATAAAGTTTCCATATCTGTAACAATGATGACAGTATAATTGTTTATAAACAATTATATTGACAATTATATGTGTCCAGTATGTTGGCTCATTTTCTTTTACTTTTTGCATTTGAAAGTAAAAGTTGGGCTGATTTTGACACCATTACAAGAAGTGTTGTTAATGATTCTTTTTGAATTAAAATCAGGTTACCACAAATTGTTTTTTAATTTAATTTCATTTGAAATGTTTGTCAGTGGGTAAACAATTCGTAATGCAAAGTCAGAAACATCGAGTTATTCTTGTACTGCATGCTTGCAATAAATAAGTTGTCCTAACAGTCAGTCAAAGGAGCTTGGAAAGAAAAGCGTCTGGACTTCTTTGAGTTGAAGTGACTGATATATATATTTTTTGTCTGTTTGTTTTGTTGGTTTTTGTTTTTTGCCCTTTATCACCATTCCTCTTCCCTGCTGTTTTTCTTTCCCTCTTTCTTTCTCCCCTTTCTTTCCCCCAGTCATGTCTGTCCTATGTGTAGCAAGTGAAAATAAAATAAACAATAAAAACAAAGGTGAATCAAATAGACCAATACGGCAAGGCCGGGATGGTCCATTTGGTAAAGTAAATCCGTTAGTTATATTTAACATAATGTTAAATGGCAACATTCTGTTTACAATGTTACCATTTCACATTATGTTAAATGGTAACATTCTGTTTACAATGTTACCATTTTACATTATGTTAAATGGCAACATTCTGTTTACAATGTTACCATTTCACATTATGTTAAATGGTAACATTCTGTTTACAATGTTACCATTTCTTTTCTTGTTTTTTTTCTTTTTTTTCTTTTTTTTTTTTTCTTTAATGACATCAGAAACAGCAGTATGCGACATTACGTGATGGCAGAGCTTCAGTTCATCCTTTGTCATTTTTTTTTTTTTTTTTTTTTTTTATAAATAGGACAGGGGGAATGAATGAGAGAAAGAGGGGGAGAGGAAGAAAGAAAACCAAAGGGGAGAAGAGACGGTGAGAGGGGGGGGGGAAGAGAGAGAAAAAAAACAAAAAAAAAAGAACTCCTGGGTCACCTGTATGGAGAAAAAAAAAAAACAAACAAAAAAAACAAACAGAGGAGACAGCAAACAACAAAGAGCAACATAATAATAGAGAAAACAAAGCACCATCACAATAAACTAGCTAGTCATAGATATCAATATTTACTAAATAATAAACGATATTGTGCAGCACGCAAGATAGACAGCGCACAGTGTGCTTTGAGGCAGCAGCCAAGAAAGCTTTAGTCCGCGTCTGTGAATACCCATGTGTGCATACCTGTGTGGATCAGCATGCTTGCATTCCAAAGGTTTCTCCATGTAATGATCTGCTAGGGAGTGTGGGGGGGGGGGGGGGGGGGCCACAGCCCCGTCCTCCAGGGTGTGAAGTGGGTATGGAGGAGATCAAAACTCCAGACATCCAGAGGCCCCCAGAACACAAGAGACCATGGAAGACCAACAGAGGGGCAGCCGCGCCACTGTTCCAGTAAGAGCTGAGGAGAGTCCCAGATGAGGGCTCGCCCAGCAGCCGCGGAGCAGAAGTCAGGGGGAGTTGCAGTGACGCGCCCGTGAGCTCCGCCGGCCCCCAGCTGTGCCTGAGTGACCGAGCCCCAGGCCGAGAGGCCGGGGGCACCCCACCTCCAAAGGGGCCCGAGCGAGCCCCAGGCCCCAGGCCCCAGGCCCCGACAAGCGGCCGCCAAGGAGTGAGCCGGTGTGTACCCGGACGCCCACCCCCAGATACAAAGAACCACCAACACACCGACACCTGAGGGAGTCTGCCACCGGCAGGGGAAGTGGTGGTGGGTGGAGATAGGCCTCCAAACCTTGGAGGGCCTGAGGTGTCCCCAGAGAGGTGGCGTCTGATACCCAACCTGACATATAGACACAGACATACAGGCACACACAGACACAAACATCCATTCCCACCCTCATGCTCTCATATGCACTCACTCCACACTCAACTAACGTGGAGACAGACATAAAGAGACGCTGTACACACAATCACACTCCCCAAGCGTACTCTACAAACCGGGTCTAGGTACCCTTGCCCCTGGAGGGGGGAATTGCACCCAGACCCAGGTGGTGTTACCCTTTTCCCTGCGGTGGGGAGAGGCAGACCACCCCGACTCCGCAGCAGCAGGGAGGCCCCACACCCCAGACCGCAGTCGGACGGCCAACTCCTCCTACTAGCCCTCCCGCTCCAGCAGGCCGCAGAGAATGGGGGTGGGAGAAGACTCCAAACCTCCCTCCACCCGCTCATTGTAGTGTTGATGCATATGTGTTCTAAGGTGCAATTAAAACCCAGGAGGGCATGGAGCTACCTGCCAAGGAGCAGCAGGTAAGCGCATAGTCCCTCCTGCTAGCCCTCAATGACTAAGTGTATTTAAAATTGAGAGGTGGGCAACGACGTCAGGGGTGAGGTATACACCCTGATGGTGATTTGGACTCCGTGATTGTGCCCACCCCCAAGATCCTATATGTATGTGTAATGAGAGTGTGAATAATGTGAATGTCTAAGTTGTGGGATAAAATTGAGGCAGAGGCAGCCAGAAGGGGACGGGGGGGGGACGGGGGGGGGGGGTAGCCTCCTCTGCACCCTGGTGACATACCCCCACTCCAAGGCCCTGCATGTGTGAGTGGTTGTGGAGGAGCGGGAAGAGGGAGGCAGCTGGAGATGGGGAGGGAAGGAAGGGAGGGGCAGGTAACCCCTCCCTGGGGCCAGCTCCCCCGCTGACCCCAGTAGGCACTCCCACCCTCCGCGACCCGCCAGGGAAGGGGGGCCCAGGCCCATCAGACCGGGGCCCAGTGCAGTAGCGCCCTCCGGCTCCACAGAGCCCTGGACAGTCCACCCAACCCCACCACAGAGAAAACTGCACCCACCCCACCATCCACACATCTTCCAGACTACATAAGACGGTAAACGCCCAGGCTGAGATCTTCCTCCACCTCTCCTGTATCTCCCCCTCCTGCAGAGAGTTCCTGAAGAGAAGAAAGCTCCTGCAAGATGTGACCATCCCCCCCACCAGTTGAAGAGCCCCCCAGGCGGCTCGACGCACCGGCAGCACCCTGCTCCAGGGCCGGGCCCCCATGCACCCACCCGCCCACAACCCCGGCAACACACCAACCAGGACCCAAGCCCCCGAGGCCCGGCCCGGGCCCCAGCCCAGAGACGGAGCGCCCCCAGAACCTCACGCCCATCCCGGACCCACCCAGGGGCAGCCAGGTTGCCAGGTCAGTAACCCACGTCCGTCAGCACAGACCCTCCCCTAGCCCCGCTGCACGCAGCCGCGAGGAAACAGTCACCTGAGAGCCAACAGAGCCCCCAACCGGACGTGACCGCTACCCCGGGTTGAGCCCCCCAAGGAAGATGCCTCCGGGGAACCCCCCGACGCCCTAAGCCTGTCCCTACCCCCTCACCAATCACAACAGTGAAGGCGGGACCAAACTATGACCCCCCACCCCCACTAGGTGATGGAGCTGATAAAAGGGGCCCAGAGCAATTGATCTAATGTGGTGGCAGAGGCTGTGTCAAGACTAATGTAATCTAATAGATAATTTCTATATTGGTTAGAATTAAGATTATTTTTATTTTTCCAGTTCATGAGGACTGTTTTCTTGGCTATGCATAGGGCAGTGAAGATCATATGGGCTATATTCTTTTCTGAAGTGACATTATCTAAGCTGCCCAACAAACACACTAAGGGGGAAGTTGGAATGTTACATTTCAGACACTTTGATAAGTCTTCACATATCTCGCGCCAAAACTTTTGCACTGGTGGACAGAACCAAAGAGCGTGGATGTAATTGTCTGGTGTATTGCCTTGACAGTGTGAGCAGTTGTTGGAAGATGTAAAGCCCATCTTGAACATCCGATGACCTGTATAGTGCACTCTATGAAGTATTTTGTATTGTATTAATTGCAGACTGGGATTTTTAATTAATTTAAAAGTTTTTAAGCAAATCTGAGACCAGAAGTTTTGGTCTAGGTTGACTGATAAATCTGCTTCCCACTTTGCAGTAGGAAGGGATATTGATTCATCTAATTTAGAAAGTGTTCTGTATATTTTAGATAATAATTTGGGGGATTTAAGAGTAAGAAAATGTGCCGCACTTAGTGGTGTTTGTAATTCAACTTGACTGAGGTTAAATTTCTTTTTTACTATGGATTTAATTTGTTGATATTCTAAAAACCTTGTCTTGTTGATCCCATATTGTTCAACTAGTCTGTCAAATGGAATAAATTCTGTTCCCTCTAATATATGTTCTAAGTATTTAATTCCTTTACAACTCCATTCTGGGAAATTAATCATATTATTGTTTTGTAATATGTCAGGGTTATTCCAGATAGGTGTACGTTTGCATGGGATTAATGAAGACTCCGTTCTTTTTAGAAACTCCCACCATGCTGTTAGAGAAAAGCTGATGTTGATACTTTTAAAGCATTCATGTCTTTTGATGTTTGAGCTAATAAATGGTAGGTCTGAAATCTCTAGATCCTTGCATAGTGCCTGTTCAACATCTAGCCAGGGCTCAACTAAGAAGGTATGTTTTAACCATTCTGAGATGAACTGAAGCCTGTTGGCTAAGAAGTATTGGTGAAAATTAGGCAGATCTAATCCTCCTCTATCCTTGGTTCTTTGTAGCGTTTTTAAGCTAATACGCGGGGGTTTATCTTTCCAAAGGAATTTGGAAATATATGAATCCAGAGATCTGAACCAATCTTGTGATGGTTTGTTAGGGATCATCAAAAATAAGTAATTTATTTTTGGCAAGATCATCATTTTTATAGTGGCGACCCTTCCCATGAGTGATATGGGTAAAGATTTCCATCTAGTCAGATCGCCTTCTACTTTCTTTAGAAGTGGGATGTGGTTTAGTTTAGTTAAGTCTGAAAGCTTAGGAGAGACATTAATACCTAAATATTTAATATTTCCGGATTGCAGTGGGGCAGAGGAAGAATTATGGAAGGAGCAGTTAATGGGGAGAACTGTAGATTTTGGCCGATTAATTGAATAATCTGAAATTCTTGAAAACCAGTTTTGAAATTCTTGAAAACCAGTTTATGTTAAATGGTAACATTCTGTTTACAATGTTACCATTTTACATTGTGTTAAATGGTAACATTCTGTTTACAATGTTACCATTTTACATTGTGTTAAATGGTAACATTCTGTTTACAATGTTACCATTTAACATTATGTTAAATGGTAACATTCTGTTTACAATGTTACCATTTTACATTGTGTTAAATGGTAACATTCTGTTTACAATGTTACCATTTCACATTGTGTTAAATGGTAACATTCTGTTTACAATGTTACCATTAACACCGTCGATCTTCACTGACATGATGCGATCCGATATGCGGGTAACTTCGACCACGTTGTGCCGGAGCTTTATTATTAGACTTCTGACACCTGGCAAATAAACTCTCACGCGATATGAGAACATAACAGCAAAAAGCCAGTAGCTGGTACATGAATGGATAAAAATGGGATGCAAATGGAATGTGAAGGCAACAGGTAGTAGGGTGAATTAGGGTTTCGTGTGGTCTTCAGTGCATGAATTTTATTGCCACTTTATTTCAACTTTTTATTAATGTACTCAAAAGAAAAACAAGAACCACAAAGGAGATTCTTGTGATTCTTGTTTGTGCTATCTGTTTGTGAAAGAAAGCACATTTTACCACATCATACTGTGTTTGCTGCCATTTATTTTACTCGTCCTGCCTGAGTGTCTGGGCTGCGTTTGTCTGTGCACCTTTGTTCTGGCCTTCTGCTGATGGGTTTCACATGCTGGGCTTTCCCTCTTGGTCCACACCCAGCAGCCTGCTGCTGACCACACACAGCCTACAAACTGATCCATCCATGCATCCATCCATGCATGCATGGCCTGGTTATTGTTGAGTTATCACCTCCAGCTCCTTGCTCATAACCAGGTAGATACTGGGCTGGGCCTGATCTCTGAGCTCAATAACAATGACAAAAATGCCAAACACTTTACTCTTCATGGTAAAAAATGTTTATAATACAGTAAAAACTGGATGTAGCCAAAATCAGTGTTTTATATACAGTGTAAGTGAACAACATTGCTACACTGCTGGTGTTTGATTGATAGAGGCTTTCTTTATAAGAACTATGATATCATTTCTTTTGCTGATTAACAGTTTTTATATAATTTTTATATCATATATAGCTTTCAAGAAGCCAAAGATCACTGGACGAAAAGACTACAGACCTGTGGCTCTGACATCTGGTCAGGAAGTCTTTTGAGCGCCTGGTTCTCTCCTATCTTAAGACCCTCACGGCCCCCCTCCTGGACCCCCTGCAGTTTGCATACAGAGCCAACAGGTCTGTAGACGATGCCATCAACATGGCCCTACACTTTGTCCTGCAGAATCTATGCTAGGATCCTGTTTGTGGACTTCAGCTCTACCTTCAACACCATCCTTTCAGACCTTCTTCAAGGATTGCTTTCCCAGATGAATGTGCCTGATCCCATCTGCCGGTGGATCACTGACTTCCTGACGGACAGGAAGCAACCAGTGAGGCTGGGGAAGAATGTCTTGGACTCCCGGACCATCAGCACGAGCTCCCCTCAGGGCTGTGTTCTTTCTTCTATGCCCTTCTCCCTGTACACCAACTGCCGCACCTCCAACCACCAGTCTGTCAAATTAATTAAGCTTGCAGATGACACCACCATTATTGGACTCCTCTCAGACGGGGATAAGTCTGCCTACAGGATGGAGGCTGAACATCTGGTGTCCTGATGCAGCCGCAACAACCAGGTGCTGAATAAGTGTTATTTTCATTTACCACTGGCCCAAGTACATTTTTATTGGCTTGTGAACAAAGCTGTAGTTTTTGTATTTTTAAATATTAACGCAATTTAATTGAGACATTATTTATATTATTTCACTTTCAATGTGAAAAATGCTGTAAAAACGTTGAAACTAATGGTCACCCCTGTTCGCTGCAATGTAAAATAGTACAACTGCTGTCAGCCTTCATTAAGTTGCATCATTTAAACATTTGCATATTTTTATTCAACTTCTGCAGGATGCTTTGATGAAAGACTCCCTTTTCCCAAGTAGAGGCTTTACTAGAGGTCACAGGAACAGCGCTGCTGTTTTGGATGCGGAAAAATGTTGTCTTTCACTCTACCTGAGCTCAGTGTTTCAGTAAGGGCTCCGCCTCATTGTAGCTGACGCTGAAATGTTTGTGTGGGTTGCCATGACAACACCAGAAGTGCATCTGAGATCGTGTCCAAATTCATGGGCTGCATCCTCCTGAGGACTCGGTGTTCTGACAAAACGTCTTACTTTGGCAAAACGTCCTACCGTAAGTAGTTCATGCGTTCTCGGCGGCTCTAGTGACCCTCGAACTCTCGGCTAGCTATCGAGGTGGTGGATAACATACGTCTCCCCCACAAGAGCACGAACCTACAACTTTTCTACTACTGGTTTTACAAGGCGTACACGGTAAAAACATTATGCTGTTATTTGTTAAGCACTTGTGCACCTTGTGAAAAGAAATAAGTGGCTGAGATGGATGTCATATGTGCTATTGATATTATTTTACTCGTTTCTAGTTTTCACGGTGCTCCATGATTGTGAGAGGAATAAAAAAGAATTGTGGACATCAGTACGAAGCATGGATTCTTTTGACCAGAGTAGATACACTGGTCCCTTGAATATACTAATCTTTTTGAGGTGGGTGACTGTTCCTGTGTATTTACAGAAACAATGGTTGTGATAACCTCAGCTGTTTCAGAGGGTGACTGTTCGTTGCTTTGCGCACTTTTAAATCTGTATACAATGGTTTGTTCCCTTTTTGTGTTCTGAGGTTTAAACAAAGATGTACTAGATGTATTATACCGGTCCCTCGAATCTACAAATCTTTTAGATGTGGATGACTGTTCATTTTCATCTGTGTTTACAGAAACACTGGGTGTTGGAACGTCAGTAGTTTCTTTTTGGCTGACAGACTCTGGAGCTGTACAAGAGGAATAAAGAGCTGCAATGCTTTTGTGAACCTGACCTGGGAAGGGAGAGAAATATATTTTTGTTTTGTTTTTGTTTGTCTTCTTGTTTTATTTGATTCCTTGTGGGATTTGGATCCAACAAGTAAAGTATGCATATTATGCACACACACAAACACACATGCAGCTATTACCATTTCTTGTATTCTTGAATAAAGACATTGATCTGACACATTTAAAATGCAGCCAATTGTTTTTATTGTTATATTATTAAGAAAAAAGAAAAGGTGGGGGTGGGGGGATGTAAAGAAGAGCTTAAAGGAAAGGGCTAGAGGAGAGAAAACCCCAACAATTAGCAGGGCATTTTTTTACTTGGACAAATTGTTAATAAAGTTTCCATATCTGTAACAATGATGACAGTATAATTGTTTATAAACAATTATATTGACAATTATATGTGTCCAGTATGTTGGCTCATTTTCTTTTACTTTTTGCATTTGAAAATAAAAGTTGGGCTGATTTTGACACCATTACAAGAAGTGTTGTTAATGATTCTTTTTGAATTAAAATCAGGTTACCACAAATTGTTTTTGAATTTAATTTCATTTGAAATGTTTGTCAGTGGGTAAACAATTCGTAATGCAAAGTCAGAAACATCGAGTTATTCTTGTACTGCATGCTTGCAATAAATAAGTTGTCCTAACAGTCAGTCAAAGGAGCTTGGAAAGAAAAGCGTCTGGACTTCTTTGAGTTGAAGTGACTGATATATATATTTTTTGTCTGTTTGTTTTGTTGGTTTTTGTTTTTTGCCCTTTATCACCATTCCTCTTCCCTGCTGTTTTTCTTTCCCTCTTTCTTTCTCCCCTTTCTTTCCCCCAGTCATGTCTGTCCTATGTGTAGCAAGTGAAAATAAAATAAACAATAAAAACAAAGGTGAATCAAATAGACCAATACGGCAAGGCCGGGATGGTCCATTTGGTAAAGTAAATCCGTTAGTTATATTTAACATAATGTTAAATGGCAACATTCTGTTTACAATGTTACCATTTTACATTGTGTTAAATGGTAACATTCTGTTTACAATGTTACCATTTTACATTATGTTAAATGGTAACATTCTGTTTACAATGTTACCATTTTACATTGTGTTAAATGGTAACATTCTGTTTACAATGTTACCATTTTACATTATGTTAAATGGTAACATTCTGTTTACAATGTTACCATTTTACATTGTGTTAAATGGTAACATTCTGTTTACAATGTTACCATTTCATATTGTGTTAAATGGTAACATTCTGTTTACAATGTTACCATTTTACATTGTGTTAAATGGTAACATTCTGTTTACAATGTTACCATTTCACATTGTGTTAAATGGTAACATTATGTTTACAATGTTACCATTTCACATTGTGTTAAATGGTAACATTCTGTTTACAATGTTACCATTTCACATTGTGTTAAATTGTAACATTATGTTTACGATGTTACCATTTTACATTATGTTAAATTGTCAGTAGGCCTGGTACCGGAACCGGTACTGGACCCCCTTTTACTTTCAGCCATCAGAAGAGGGTACACTGTGGTCATAACAATACTCAGACTGTAGCATTTAAAGGTCCCAAAGTGTACCAGGAAAATATCCCCCGCACGATTACACCAGCAGCCTGAATTGTGAATGTGAGGGAGGATGGATCCATGCTTTCATGTTGTTCACTCCAGGCTGATATAAAAATGATATAACTAATACTACTTCTACTAATAATGTCAATAACAACAAAATAATAATAATAATGTCAAAAATACCAGTAATAATAATAACAATAACAACATAAACAACAACATTACTACTAATAATAATAAAGATAAACAAATGTATTAAAAAATTAATAATGATAATAATAATAAAACTGATCATAACAGTAACAATATCAATCATAACAACAACAGTACTAACAACAATAATAACAATAACAATGAAGGTGTTGCTGCAGATCTGAGTCCCGACTCTGCTGCCTTTCTAGTGCGGCAAAGAAAGTAAGAAATAGAAAAAGAAAAACACAAATAAACTGAGTGTGAGGGTTTTTCTACAAGTTACACTGAATATTTGCACAGACATGCTGACTGTTTGCTGGGAGACGTCACCTGTCTTTTATAGAATAGCAGGTAAGCTGTTCTCTGCCGCTGCTCACACACAGACTCACACGTGGTCTGGCAGACCAACTCGTCATCGTACGTGAGCCGGCTGTCTGTGACGTCGTCTCTTCCGCTCATCTGGTGAACGCCGTCACAGACGTAATGTCCTGAGAGGAGAAGGCGCACTTATTAACGTCTCATAAACTTTCAAAGCTGACCTGCATTCAGCACATGTGTCTGAAAGCACCCACTCACCGCTGTAAGCTGAGGAGCCCAAACGACTGATCACGCTGACCAACAAATAGCGAGCAGTTTACTGGGAGAGGGCAGCGGCACCACCCGTTAGCTTAGAAATGGGCTCCATCCATACTTGAAATGAACGGTGTGCCTTTTCCCTTACCTCTTCAGTAAAGGCTGTGTCCTGGCTGATCACCAGCTGCTGTGTCAGAACAATGGGGCTGTTCTTCTTCTCCACGGTGAACGATGGAGTGAACGTAAACCACTTCAGCTGGAGGATCAGCACACTGAAAGAGATGAGACAAAGAGGAGAGGCTCAAAGGAAGACGCAAGGAGGACATGACATGAACAAAACTGACACCGACTGAACTGTGGTGGTTTGAGGCCTTTGGGGACCGATTTGAGGTTACTCACTTTGGCAGGTTCAAGAACAACAGCTCCTCTTTGATCTTCTTAGCTCCGCACTGGCATTCTTAGTCCAACAGGCCGCCCTGCAGCAGGGAGCAGGAGGAACAGGTGCATTAGAGTTAAACTCTTTTACAGATGAATTCACATATTCGTGGGAGCAAGCCTGTTCACAGAATAGAGTCTAAACGAGCTCTTACTTTCAGACTCCAGCCCCGCCCTTCAGCAGCATCCTGCTGGCTGGCACAACCTTGCCATTGGCTGCTGCCAGGGACTCAACAGGTTAGAACAAAAATATAAATATTATATCTGAGTTCTTATGTGGACCCGCCTTCCAGACACAACGTCACCTTCCATGAATGTCCACAGGTTAGCGGCCCTCGCTCTGCTGGTCCTCCAAAGTAAGAAAAAATGAGAAAAAATAAGGAGCAGACCAAGCAAAAGAGGGTATTTAAAGAGACAGTGCTCTTAAGGTTCATTTTTGGCGAGTTTTATTATCTAAATGTCATTGTGTCACTTTCTTATGAGGCTTCAGTGAACTGAAAAAGCTTCTGGGATGAGAAGCGAAACGTCTTCAAAAAAGTTAAAGAAGTCCGGTTGCTTTTTTCCCCCAAGCTCCTTAGAGTTCTCTGAAAATGGTCAGGTAGAAGGACTGGACTGAAAATGAGTAAAAAAGCAGCCAAAGCCCAAGGAAGTTGAAAGACTGGAAACTATTGCTGAGGTCATGTCAGTGTAAAAAGTTACCTACAAGTCTGGCACCTTGGAAGCAAAACATAAAGAAATAAGGTGTAAGGCCAAATGTTTGGTCCTGCAGCCAACCGGACCATGAAATATAGAGCACAGGTGAACAAAGTGAGGCAGCAGTTTGCTGATTTCCACCTTGTGCCTTTCATGTTGATCAGCTTAGTAGTTTGCCAGCTTTCTAGCTGTTAAAGACTTTTGGCGAGAGGTTATTCATATTTGAACTCTAATTGAACCCCTCTTTTTTACTGTTTTTTTGTTTGTTTGTTTTTGGGGTTTTTTGTTGTCTTAGATGGCCTGACTCAGCAGGTGGGGGCAGTTTCTGAGTTTACCTTCGTTCAAACAGTGCAGAAATGGTTTCGCTATGCTCCAGACCGGATGGGTGGTGCAGGACGCCCGATATCCAGCCCCGTCATGGAGTAAACTAAAAACAGTAAATAATACATTTAACAAACAAGCAAGCTCTAAATTTAAGCGGAGAGACTGCAGACATAGCCGCACCATTCCAGGGATTTTTGGTTAGCATGAGGGGTCTAGCCAGGACCCTTACTGGATACTGGGTGGGAATCGAACGTGCGACTCCAAAGATATGTAGTATTACCACTACACTATCCAGCTGCGCTACACTATCCAACAAAAAAAGTTTTTAGAAAATTTGATAAAGTCTGATGCTTAATATTGTAGGGATATTAATCTCCCTATGATATTAATACGGATTAAAATTGTAACATTATGTTTACAATGTTACAATTTTACATTATGTTAAATTGTAACATAATGCTTAACAGATAATGGTTATCCTCTTTTTATATCATACATCATTGTCTCTGTAGGAGGGTCTGGAGCACCCCCTGCTGAGCCGCTGGGCTCAGTACCTTGCAGGCAGGTCCGACGATGACTTCATCATCTCACCTGAGTTCAAAATTATGGTGCGTGAAGGCGTCCCTCGGGAGTATCGGCAGAGTGTGGCGCTGTTTGGTCCGAGCCAGAACTTTGACAAGCCAAGAGTGCCACACGCAACGCTATCAGCAGGTACAGCTGTAGAGAGAGAGAGTGTGTTGAAATAAGAAGAGAAAATTCTCTCAATTATGGAGACAGTAGGGTTGCCAACTCCCTGAAAAATAAATAAGGGACACCTCGTGGCCAGGGCCGGGCAACCCAGTTGTCTTCACCCTTCCCAGTGTGGTAGCTCTTTTTTTGTGTGTGAAATTATTTTTTAACCATTTGACTTGAACTTGATTTAAGCAGATGCATATTCTTTGTGATATGACCATATGGGAAACAAATGATCATTTAGCCATTTATTTTTAGCTCACAATGACAACATTAACACAGTAAAACAGGTCTCTTTCTTAAACAGAAGCCTGTCATGCTTAACTTTTGAGAATATAAGTAAATCTTTCTTTAAAAGAACTCTGTCCTGCTTAACTTAAAATTATATAAATTAATAGAAAGCAATAGAACGAAAAATATTCTTGTAACAGTGCACATTTAGTGCATTTAGTACAATTGGCTTCAGTTGAGGTATTATTTCAGCTTTTCTAAAGCTAATCAGCTGCTCCTGTTTGTAAACCCACTTGTTCCCATGATTACGCATCTTAACTCATCATCATTATTCATCTATGTATTACTTTTATGTATTAGTCATCTATTTGTTGTAATCATCTATCCTTGCAGTTGTTTATTACACAAAATAAATTATATTATTACACTTCTGGCCACATAGCCCTGATATTCACTGCACATGCCCATATTAACCTTAACCAGAGGGTTTTAAAAAAACAAACCAGTGTTTACATACCATATCTGCTTCTGCCATGGCCTGGCGGACAAAAAATTGGTAAAGGGTTCTCCGAGCTTTCACGCTCCTCATGTTCTTCATGTGCCCACCAATAGAAGCATGCCTATGGAAAAAGTGCGCCAGCACACAGTGCAGTGCGCTTTATAGTGCACTTTTCCAGCCAGGTGTTTTCCTTTTCCCATTCCTCCCTGTACTTTTGCAGCCTTTTTTTTTTCTTTCTCTGAGCGAACAAACATTGCTGCTCTAATGCTGGGCTCACACTGTGCGATTTTTGGCCCATTTTGAGCCGATTTTTGAGTCGTGCGACCGATTTGGTGATCAGCCCGAACCATGCTAGCGCCATGAGCCGACGAGCCGCTGAGTCAAATAGCCGTTGGGCTCGGCTAGTTTTTGATGGGGATGAAAAGAATTACGAACTATGGGAGACGAAATTTTTGGGCCACCTTCGTCTGCAAGGTTTAAGAGACATTATTTTGAAGCAGCCTACCGACGCGGAGGGAGAAGAAGAGAGAGCAAAGAATGCAGAGGCCTACGCGGAGCTGATCCAGTTTCTGGATGACAAAAGTTTGTCTCTTGTTATGCGAGAAGCAGCGGATGATGGACGGAAGGCGCTGGGGATTCTAAGAAACTATTATGCAGGTAAAGGAAAGCCTCGTATAATTAGCCTGTACACAGAACTCACTTCGCTCCAAAAGTGAGAGTGTGACTGAGTATGTGATACGAGCAGAGACAATAATCACAGCCCTGAGGAATGCTGGTGAAACTTTGAGTGATGGGCTATTGGTAGCAATGGTTTTGAAGGGACTGCCAGAATCGTTCAAACCGTTTGCTATCCATGTCACACAAAGTGAAGTTGAAGTGACTTTTGCTGAATTTAAAACTAAACTGCGAAGCTTTGAAGACACAGAGAAAATGCGCGCCGCAGCGTCAGATGACAACATCATGAAAGCACGTGCACGACCGAGCGACAATCCCACGTTTGAAAAATCGAATGACCGTGGGGCCGGCAACGCAGACATAGTGTGTTTCAGATGCGGACTAAAGGGACACAAAGCCAGGACGTGTCAGCGCAAGCAGTGGTGTAGCGAGCACCACCCATCGGGACTCAACATGCAGACGGAAACGGCGGCAAGACAATGCACGGAAAGTTTCCGAGGAGTGGGGTAGCAAAGACTACGCATTCCGGGTAAGCAGCGAGGGTGCAGCGTTCCAGTCAGAGCATGGCATCAACAAAAAGGGTCTGATGGTGGACACAGGGGCAACTTCGCATATTGTTACAGATATAACGAAGTTCAGGAGATTCGACGACAGTTTCCAGCCCAAGTCACACTACGTAGAGTTGGCTGACGGCACCAAGTGCACTGGAGTTGCAGAGCAAAGAGGGGAGGCAGAGTTTTGCTTGATGGACAGCAGGGGGCAGTGCCACAAAACAACCTTGAAACAGGCACTGTACATCCCATCGTATCCACAAGACATCTTCTCTGTGAAAGCAGCTACCTCAAATGGAGCAACTATGATCTTCAAGCAAGGAAAAGACACCCTGCGACACAAAGACGGTACAAGGTTCCCAATATATGAGTACAACAGACTGTACTACCTACAAACAGTAAACACTGAAGGTAAAGACCAGTGTAAGGGTTGCTATGACATGCAAACATGGCATGAAATTCTTGGTCACTGTAATTATGATGACATTCAGAAATTACAGGGGGTTGTTGATGGTATGGCAATCAAAGGAAAAACAGACAAATCTGTCTTGCATTGTGAAGTGTGCACACAGGGAAAGTTTGTTCAAACTAGAAACAGGGACCCTGATGCACGAGCCAAAACCGCCTTAGAGCTGGTACACACAGATCTAGCTGGTCCAGTAGACTCAGAGTCCAGAGATGGATATAGATTTGCACTATCATTCACTGATGACTATTCCAGTGCAGTGTTTGTGTATTTTCTGAAAAATAAGAGTGACACAGCAAAAGCAACACAGAAGTTTTTGGCTGATACAGCCCCGTATGGGCAAGTTAAATGTATCAGGTCTGACAATGGAACAGAGTTTATGGGAAATGAGTATCAGGCACTCCTTAGCAAAAATGGAATCAGGCATGAGACCTCAGCACCATATTCACCACACCAAAATGGTACTGCAGAACGCAATTGGCGTACTCTTTTTGATATGGCCAGGTGTATGTTAATAGAGAAACAGTTACCTAAAGAGTTGTGGACTTACGCAGTGCAAACAGCAGCTGTAGTGAGGAATAGATGTTTTAACAGACGCACAGAACAGACACCATATTTAATGCTGACAGGAAGAAGGCCAAACCTTTCCAGGATGCAGACATTTGGGTCAGTGTGTTATGCCTACAGGCAGAACAAGAGAAAACTAGACTCAAGGTGTGAGAAAGGAATTTTTGTTGGATATGACAAGAACAGTCCAGCTTATATGGTCTACTACCCGGGCAGTGGGAAAGTACAGAAGCATAGACTGGTGAAGTTTGAGACTAAAACAAGAGTAGAGAGACAAACACAGACTGACAAGGTGCCAGATGATGAGGGTGACTTTGAGACACCAAACAGGTTCACCAAGACCAGACAACAGACTGATGTGAGTACAGAACACACAGATACTCAGGAACAGATCCCAGTAAGCATGTCTGAGATGAGCAGCCAGTCACAGGAGAATGAACTCGACTGCGAGGCTGCAAGGTATCCTTCCAGAGTGAGAAAGAGGCCTGGGTATTTAAGTGAATATGTTACTGATAAGGAGGATTGTGATCAAGTACTTACAAACATGGATTATTGTTACAGAGCAATGTGTAACATTCCCCAAACATTCAAGGAAGCAATAACTTCATCTAACTCAGAGAAATGGGTCAGTGCAATGGATGAAGAGATGCAATCACTAAGAGAAAATGACACATTTACCTTAACCACTTTGCCTGAGGGTAAGAAGACAGTGGGGGGTAGATGGGTGTACGCAGTCAAAAACAATGTTGATGGATCTGAGAAGTACAAGGCACGTTATGTTGCTAAAGGATATAGTCAGAGGATAGGTGTGGATTATGAAGAAACATTTTCCCCTACTGCTAACCTGACTAGTATCAGAGTGTTGATGCAAAAGGCAGCACAAGAAAACATGCTTTTACACCAGATGGATGTTAAAGCTGCCTATCTTCATGCACCAATAGATTGTGAGGTATTCATGGAACAACCTGAGGGTTATGAGGTAAAATCCGACACAAATGAAAAACTGGTGTGCAAGTTGAAAAAGTCGCTATATGGGCTAAAACAATCAGGCCGGAATTGGAACAAGTTGTTGCATGAATATCTGAGTGAGAACGACTTTGTGCAAAACCCCGCTGACCATTGTGTTTACACAAAAATGACAGAAAATAAGAAGGTGATTCTGATTGTATGGGTAGATGACCTGATCATTGCTGCTAGTGATGAAAGTGAACTAACTGTTGTGAAGAAAATGCTTGCAGCAAAATTCAAAATGAAGGATTTGGGTAAACTGAGACATTTCATTGGTATAGATTTTGACCAGAGTGATAACTGTGTAAAAATGTCACAAAAACAATATGTGGAAAAAATACTTGAAAGATTCAACATGCAGGATTGTAAAGAAAGACAGACACCTTGTGAGCAAAAACTGAACTATGCTGATGATGCAGAAAAGATGAGTGATGTCAAAAGGTACAGAGAGGCAGTTGGTAGTCTGATCTATTTGGCTACATGCACAAGACCGGACTTGAGTTTTATAGTCAGTAAACTTTCACAGTACTTTACTGAGCCAACTGAAGACAAATGGACTACAGTAAAACATGTACTGAGTAGGGCTGGGCCATATTATACCGTTCACGGTAATACCGGTATAATGTTAGGCAACAATAGGAAAATGAAATATCGCGATAGAATATGAGTAAAACGCGCATGCGCAGTGCCTTTGTTTTCATACGCACATGGCCGATTGTTGAGTGAAACAGATGAACCAGAATTGGTTTGTAAAAATGGTGCAACTTCAGTGATGTGGAACTGGTTTGGTGTTTGTCCATCAGATACACGACAAAGCACATTTTTTTGCAGAACATGCAAGCGGCCGTCGTTATTGTCGTATTTGTCGGACTAAGATGCTCTTAAATCTGGGAGTAATCTGGGTCCTAAACTCCTTAATTCTTCAGTTCAAACGAACACTGCAGCATCACTGAGCGTTAAAAACTGTCTAAATTCTTTCATCTTTAATAAAACGATCAGCATTGCTGCTTTACCAGGTGTAACTATGAAGTTTAACTTCCAGGCATCCATTAAAACAAAATTTATTACATTTAACAGAGTTAGAAGTTAGCGGGAAGCTAGCGGAAGTTAGCTCGCTAGTTACCTAAGCATGATATTGCATGTTCTGACTGAGAGATTTCTGAAAAAAATCAAACGTACAGCTCTGCTATCACTTCCAACATAAATGAAGACAGGAAACTAAACAGCAGTGACGTTTGTAGGGTTACTGAAGTTGGGCTAGCTGGTATATAATGATGTGCTATGTAATCGCTAGCGACACAGCTATGTTAGCATAACATAAACAGGGAAGCTGGAGGACAAACACTAACACTTTTCCACTTATAAAAGTTAACGTTAAGGTTCCTCATGGTTAGAGACAAATGCAATCGCATGGCAGGGTGCTGTAAACGGACCAAACTTCAGTCAGGAGAACAACTGAGATAATCCATCCACAATACGAGGTTAGTCATTAATATACTGCAACAACATGGGAATAGAGCAGCTGCCAGAGAATTCAACATTAATGAATCAATGGTACAGAAGTGGAGGAAGCAAGAAGAATGAGTTTAATAAAGTTTGATTTATCTGACTGCTTTGTTTCGCTTGATGTGCGTTATAATCCCGTGCACCTTATGGTCCGAAAAATACGTATTGCATACTGCAGTTTAATTTTGCAAAGCACCTCTTTTTAACTTCAGTGGATATTATATATGGTTATGCTCAGGATATGTCAGCCCATTTCTACTGGAAATGCCTTTTGATTAAACTTTCAGCAAGGAATTTGTATTTGCACTGTTACATTTTTATAAAGCTTTAATGTACATAAAAACCAGCTTCTTATTTAAGTGAAAATAAATGGAAGGTTTTCTTTTTGCGCTAGTAATGTTGTGGAGTTGTATTTTGTCTCGCATCAATTATATCGTCAGTTATATCGTTATCGCAAATTTTCAAATATATATCGTGATAAATATTTTTGGCCATATCGCCCTGCTCTAGTACTGAGGTATCTGAAAGGGACAACCGAGAAAGAACTGTGTTACAGGAAATGTGACAACAAAGAACTGAGGTTGTGGGCATACAGCGATGCTGATTGGGCAGCTGATGTAACAGACAGACGGAGTACAACTGGTTATTGCATAAGCTTGTCTGTAGATGGTCCTTTAATCTCATGGAAAACCAAAAGACAACCTACTGTTGCATTATCTACCTGTGAAGCGGAGTACATGGCTTTAGCTGCGACCCTACAAGAAGTTTTGTACCTAATGCAACTGTTACAAGGTATTGATGGACAAAAATATGCACCGCCAAAAGTTCATGAAGATAATCAGGGTGCAATTGCGTTGGCGAAGAATCCTGTGACGAGACAGAGATGTAAACATGTTGACATAAAGTACAACTTTGTGAGATCAACTGTGAGTGCAGGAAAAATAACTCTGGATTATTGTTCAACAGAAGAGATGGTTGCAGATGTAATGACAAAGCCTGCAACAAAAGTTAAGCTGTTCAAGTTTGAGAAGTTTATGTTTGGGCATTAACATGGTATACGAACATGTATACAGTACTGAGGAAGAAACCTTTTGTTTGTTGTTTTTTTTGTTTACTTAAGAGCATCATAATATGAGAGCAAGTGGGGGTGTTGAAAGAAGAAGAGAAAATGCTCTCAATTATGGAGACAGTCAAATGGTTTATTTATGTTTGATGTGTGCTTTACATTTGTGTGGCTGTTAATAAAGTTAGCGCGCTCTAGGGGGCGTATGCGTTCATCAAAAAATGGCCGAAGGCTGATGTGTGATTATTCCTCCCAAAATGTCGTTGATGAAGTTAGCTATGCACGTTAGATTTTACTGCGCATTTTCATACCTCTGCCAACAGAGTGCTTTATCCGCACCTGAGCACAGGTGGCTCCTCCTCCTTCCTGTTGGGAATGCTGGCGAGCACTCAGTAATCCTGTTCTGTTTCCAGCTGTGTGAGAAGAGTCGGACAGCTCCTAATCCTGCCTCCAGGCAGGTCCAGCTGGACCTTCACCGAACCCTGACGACCAATCAGCACTTCTCCTCGCCGTCCAGCCCCGCCCTCCAGCCCCACCCTTCAGCCCTGCCCTCCAGCAGCTCCGCCGCATCCTTCTGGCCTTCTCCGGGCATAACCCTGCCATTGGCTACTGCCAGGTACTCAACAGGTCAGAACAAAAGTATAAATTTTATATCTGAGTTCTTATGTGGACCCGCCTTCCAGGCAGAACCTCACCTTCCATCAATGTCCACAGGTTAGCGGCCCTCGCTCTGCTGGTCCTCCAAAGTGACGAAGACGCCTTCTGGTGTCTGGTGGCAGTGGTGGAAGCCATCATGCCTCAGGACTACTACACCAAGAATCTGGTGGCCTCTCAGGTCAGCAGACACACTCACCTGCTTGCCTGCTGTGATCTGTTTTAGTGATCAGTGAGGCTGATCTCTGTGAGTCTTTGTGCTCAGGCGGACCAGCGCGTGCTGAAGGACTTCATGGCGGAGAAGCTTCCTCGCCTGGCATCTCACTTTGAGGATCACAACATTGACGTCTCTCTGGTCACCTTCAACTGGTTCCTGGTGGTTTTTGTGGAGAGTCTGCCCAGCGACATCCTGATGCCTCTGTGGGACGCCTTCCTGTATGAGGGTACCAAGGTACCATACACCCGAACACACCATGACAGAAATGCAGACAACACTTGAATGCACCACAGTAGTGTCCATGGAATAGGGCTGAACGATTATGGAAAATAATCTAATTGCGATTTTTTTGCCCCAATATTGCGATTGCGATGCGATATGCGATTATTTTTTAAGGTCTTTGTCTTCTGTATTATTAAACAAAGACAAGCAATACATCATATAGTATGGCCAATACTATATTACATTAATTTTAAACTGTTCTTTCCTGGAAGACAGACCTCTGTTATGATGACATGAGGTGATGCATGAATTGATGACTGACATTTTTATTTAACTTCTTCAATCACAACAGTATATTTGAACATACACAATAGTTTATTTTTAGCTTACAAACATCTGAGCATAAAGTGGTGACAAGGAACCCTGGTGTAAACATTAAAATGAAAGTCAGTACAATGTGCAGATTGCAGAAATATACATAAAAAAAATCAGTGGCTTTACCACACTCAGTTTTTCGACATCTGTGAACTACTAGACAGTCATTCAATTAAAAAATAATATTAAATAAATAAAACTAATAAATAAAAAATACACACATCTTACTGATCTCTGCAGTCAGTAACATTACACATAAAGTGCAAACATAATAGCAATTGTATAAACACACACACAAACACGCCTTTAAAGTTTAAAGGCGTGAAATTGGACGGTCTAGTTCTGATTAGCGTCACCGCTGTCTCGGTGGAGTTTAATAAACTCGGCCGTCTGCTTCTTGCTATCTAAAATATAACCAGACACTGGTGTAAATTCTCGACTGTCTCATACTTCTGTTTAATAAGTTTTCTGTTTGACGTTTAGTCAGCTGTGTGAAAACCAAGGAGGAACCCACCCGGGGGATTAATAAAGTTTTATTTTATCTAATCTAATAACTTTAATCTCAGCCAAACCGATTTACTCACGAACAAACAAAACACTGAAAAAAGCCCAACAATAACATTTTTAGGTTGTCTAAGTGACTTATATATTACGTTTAACCCGAGCAGCGAAACTCCGCGGTGATCTGAAAATGATGTGCTGGGAGTTGTGCCGTTCTCGGCCGCATCAGTAACCCTCGAGCTCCCGGCTAGCTGTCGAGCTGGTGGGTAGCAGACGCCTCTGAAAACGTCGAAGCACTTTTGCAAATATGGGATATCTTGATAAACCGAGCAGATATTTGATGTTTACACAACTACTTTCTCGCCTGAAAATATGTTAAAAGTTTATTTTGTGACCCAGAAAGATTAGTATGAGTAATTTTAAAACTTAGTAGCGGCCGCCATTGCTGGAAACTGGAGTTTGGCTGGGCCGCGCTATGAATTCTGGGATATGGTAGTAATTTGGACAGCCTTCGGCGCGTCGCTGTGACGTAATCGGTCTACAAATGCAGCCTCAGGAGGATGCAGCCCATGAATTTGGACATGTCCAGAGTATAATCGCAGCCTTTGCGGTTAGAAAATTGCACTTGATCATGTCGCGATATTATCGCAAATGCGATATATCGTTCAGCCCTACCATGGAAACAAAAATGATTTTGTTTTCACCTTTAGATGTCTTTATTTACATTTTAGGAGTAATAAGACATTGTTTACTAAGCATGGGGAACTGTCATGTGACATGAAATAGGAGTGGGAAAGCAGATCATTCTAGTAACGACCTCACAGTCTACCACAAGCAGCGTAAATCCAGACGATGAGCGGGACAATGGCTTTGGGCTTGTTTCTGCAATGTGACAAATGCAGCACAGCTTTTACATCGTTTGTCTCAGGAAATAAAATCACAGTTCAGACACAGAAATATATACCACACAGGGATAAATGCTGACAACAGCTTCAGCCACGTAGATCCAACCCAAAAGTTTAATTTAAACTTAAAGCTCAACTACCAAGTAAGTTAATATTATCTGGCAACTGAGGAACCAAGTGGCTTATTGGAAATCGATCAGAGCTGTAATGAGTAAAGGGCCCAACTGCACCACAACTGAAAGAGTAATTTTATGACTCACCTCCTCAAAGTTTCCAATTAATTGTGTGGCGTGAGTGTCCTGTTATGAAATGCGTGTCTGTGCTGCAGGTGATCTTCAGATACACTCTGGCTCTGTTCAAATACAAAGAGGACGACATCCTGAAGATTCACGACAGCGTGGAGATCTACCAGTACCTACGCTTCTTCACAAAGAGCGTCTCCAATGCCAGGTACGCACTCGCCTCCACCCGCCTTAATCTACGAGCTGTTACACTCTCAGAAGTGTAGCGGATGTAGCTGTTGAATCTTTGAGCTTCAAACCCTTTTTACTGAAATTTTGTGAGAAGTTTAAATTTCCCTGATCACAGTAACAACAATTTAAAGATTTTTAAGTATCTGCAGCTCTCGGATACATGTGGTCCAGTCAGTCCAGTATTTCCTGCTCAAACTGCAGTACCTGAAGTATCAAGCAGCATAAAACAGAAACACTCAAGCTGATCAGTTTCCAGTTCCTCTGTGTTGGTGATCGAGTCCTTTCCACCTGCGTGTGTCCATGCAGGAAGCTGACCAGCATCGCCTTCAACGACATGAACCCATTCCCCAGCCGGCTGCTGAGGAACCGGCGAGTGCTCCACCTGGAGCGCCTGCAGGCGGAGCTGCGTGAGCTGGAGGAGCAGCACAAGGAGTTCATCACCGAGAGCGTCGTACGGAAAGACAAAGAGCTCGACGTCATGGTGAGCGAGGACGACGAGGACCTCTGATCACACGGGACGCTTCAGCTGCTCACTTCGAGACGACGATGAGTTTTCCATGAGTTCAAGAGAATTTTACTAAACCGGCTGTTAACTGGTTTCCTTCACACCAAACACAGGATTGTGTCAGGTTCACCATCTCTACTAACACTACAAGGAAACAGACGCATACAGATTTAACTGCATCACATCTCTGAAACAAGCTTGCAGTAAACAAATGTGTACTGTGTTCACGTGTGTAATAAGTCAGGCTGCAGAAATGTGCAGATGTATTTCAGTGAATTCATTTGGATTAATATGTGATAGCTTATTTATTTCATTGCATCTTTTGCTTTATACCTAAAAATGCGTGACATTTCTAAATGTAGTCACATCCCTATGAAACATGGTTGATTATCAGCTGTAGTCACAGCTGGTGATAAAGTAATTAAAATGTCCAGCTATTCAAAAATAGGGCATTCTGCACAATGAGTACTTTTTGGTACTTGAAGTATATTTTGATGCTGATGCTTCAGGGCATTGTGCTGCATTGTCGAAGCTCTCTGGGCTTCCGGTTAGAACGACCTCACAGTGTTTTATTTTGATCTGGTGTAAAGTGCATTGTGCAGAAATGACAGCATGATAGTCACATGATAAAACTGACTTTTCTTTTTTTTTTTAATTTTACTGGGTGTGCATCTTGTTCAAATGTCTTTTTCAGCATTTGTACATAAATATTCTGTATATAAATATTTGATTTTCATTTATTTTACAGAGTCCTTTATTTTGTTTCACAAATATGACATTCATGTCAAATGACATCTGCAGACTTTATAATGACCAGCAGGGGGCAGTGTATTGCAGTCTATGAGAACATTTACTGAGACCTGTTTCATGCACTAGTTTCATGTCTCATTGAATCCAACATGATGTTGATTTTGTAAATTAAGGTCACATCTTCATCACATCTAATTTCAAAACACTGATCAATTTTTTTAAAAAATGAATTCCATACCAATTGCAGGAATAAAATAGGAATAAATAACAAACGAGAAATACATACAAAACAAGAGAAAGGCACACATGAGAGAACAGGTCACATGACAGCACAGCATTATCTACCCACAATTTGAACTAAATAACAGATAGCACAGGCAATGAAAACAAACGGAAATCAGAATAAATTTAAAAACTTTTATTGATGTTAACTTGAAGTGCTGAATTAGCCCTGTTGTCAGTTCAAATCACTTCAATCTATAGCGCACTTTAAGGTCTTTAGACCTTAAAAAGTAATACACTGCAAGGTAAGCTTGCAGCATCTTACTTTAAGGTCAACTGTGAAACTTTGTGGAAAGCCTGAGACAAGTTGATGAGTCAGTGAAGCGCACTTCCTTCTGATGACGGCTATACTGAGGTGAGTTTTTAAGCATATCCTGAACTTTATTCATTATTAGACTTCTGACACCTGGCAAATAAACTCTCATGCGATATGAGAACATAACAGCAAAAAGCCAGTAGCTGGTACATGAATGGATAAAAATTGGATCCCTCAGGGAGGCGCCACCACTTGATCTTCTCCACCGTCGTGGTTGGTGTTCTTCGTCGTCGTTGGCCAAGGTTGAGTCGGAGATCCATCACAAGTAGCCGATGTTGAGGGCCAATATTGGTTGATGGTATGACTTTTACGTTCGTGACTAGGCTGAGATGGGGTCTTCGGACTAGCCAGTAGTCGATTTGGGTGTCTCTGCCGCCGCTGGAGTACGTGATGAGGTGTGCCGGCTTCTTTTTGAAGAAGGTGTTGGTCACGGCAAGATCGTGGGCCTCTGCGTAGTCCAGTACCCGGCAACCCTCGTCGTTTCTGGTCCCAAATCCTTGGCCGCCATGGAATCGGTGATATCCGTCTCTCCCCTTGCCTACATGTCCGTTTAGGTCGCCGCCTACCGCCACGTGTTCCTCAGGGCTAATGGTTTGCAGGTGGTCGTCGAGGGCGCGCCAGAATTCTGTCTTCTCCTCGTCGGGGCAGTTGGTCTGTGGTGCATAGCAGGAGATAATCCGTAGGACGGTCGGGTCGGCGTCGATCTTCACTGACATGATGCGATCCGATATGCGGGTAACTTCGACCACGTTGTGCCGGAGCTTTATTATTAGACTTCTGACACCTGGCAAATAAACTCTCACGCGATATGAGAACATAACAGCAAAAAGCCAGTAGCTGGTACATGAATGGATAAAAATTGGATCCCTCTTAGATTGAATTGGTTGCCCTCTTATATTACGTTGTTTTGAACCTAACCGCATCCACTGAATTAATGCAGTTTTCAGGACAGTAAAAACAGAGAACTCTGATATACACAATTTCTGATTGCTGATAGTGTTTCTTAATGCAAAATGGGCTTCCATTTAAAATGCAATTGCTTTATGTTCGATCTTTAGTGAAGAAGGGTCATTTTTGATTCTGTGGACAAGGGATGCAAATGGAATGTGAAGGCAACAGGTAGTAGGGTGAATTAGGGTTTCGTGTGGTCTTCAGTGCATGAATTTTATTGCCACTTTATTTCAACTTTTTATTAATGTACTCAAAAGAAAAACAAGAACCACAAAGGAGATTCTTGTGATTCTTGTTTGTGCTATCTGTTTGTGAAAGAAAGCACATTTTACCACATCATACTGTGTTTGCTGCCATTTATTTTACTCGTCCTGCCTGAGTGTCTGGGCTGCGTTTGTCTGTGCACCTTTGTTCTGGCCTTCTGCTGATGGGTTTCACATGCTGGGCTTTCCCTCTTGGTCCACACCCAGCAGCCTGCTGCTGACCACACACAGCCTACAAACTGATCCATCCATGCATGCATGGCCTGGTTATTGTTGAGTTATCACCTCCAGCTCCTTGCTCATAACCAGGTAGATACTGGGCTGGGCCTGATCTCTGAGCTCAATAACAATGACAAAAATGCCAAACACTTTACTCTTCATGGTAAAAAATGTTTATAATACAGTAAAAACTGGATGTAGCCAAAATCAGTGTTTTATATACAGTGTAAGTGAACAACATTGCTACACTGCTGGTGTTTGATTGATAGAGGCTTTCTTTATAAGAACTATGATATCATTTCTTTTGCTGATTAACAGTTTTTATATAATTTTTATATCATATATAGCTTTCAAGAAGCCAAAGATCACTGGACGAAAAGACTACAGACCTGTGGCTCTGACATCTGGTCAGGAAGTCTTTTGAGCGCCTGGTTCTCTCCTATCTTAAGACCCTCACGGCCCCCCTCCTGGACCCCCTGCAGTTTGCATACAGAGCCAACAGGTCTGTAGACGATGCCATCAACATGGCCCTACACTTTGTCCTGCAGAATCTATGCTAGGATCCTGTTTGTGGACTTCAGCTCTACCTTCAACACCATCCTTTCAGACCTTCTTCAAGGATTGCTTTCCCAGATGAATGTGCCTGATCCCATCTGCCGGTGGATCACTGACTTCCTGATGGACAGGAAGCAACCAGTGAGGCTGGGGAAGAATGTCTTGGACTCCCGGACCATCAATGCGAGCTCCCCTCAGGGCTGTGTTCTTTCTTCTATGCCCTTCTCCCTGTACACCAACTGCCGCACCTCCAACCACCAGTCTGTCAAATTAATTAAGCTTGCAGATGACACCACCATTATTGGACTCCTCTCAGACGGGGATAAGTCTGCCTACAGGATGGAGGCTGAACATCTGGTGTCCTGATGCAGCCGCAACAACCAGGTGCTGAATAAGTGTTATTTTCATTTACCACTGGCCCAAGTACATTTTTATTGGCTTGTGAACAAAGCTGTAGTTTTTGTATTTTTAAATATTAACGCAATTTAATTGAGACATTATTTATATTATTTCACTTTCAATGTGAAAAATGCTGTAAAAACGTTGAAAATAATGGTCACCCCTGTTCGCTGCAATGTAAAATAGTACAACTGCTGTCAGCCTTCATTAAGTTGCATCATTTGAACATTTGCATATTTTTATTCAACTTCTGCAGGATGCTTTGATGAAAGACTCCCTTTTCCCAAGTAGAGGCTTTACTAGAGGTCACAGGAACAGCGCTGCTGTTTTGGATGCGGAAAAATGTTGTCTTTCACTCTACCTGAGCTCAGTGTTTCAGTAAGGGCTCCGCCTCATTGTAGCTGACGCTGAAATGTTTGTGTGGGTTGCCATGACAACACCAGAAGTGCATCTGAGATCGTGTCCAAATTCATGGGCTGCATCCTCCTGAGGACTCGGTGTTCTGACAAAACGTCTTACTTTGGCAAAACGTCCTACCGTAAGTAGTTCATGCGTTCTCGGCGGCTCTAGTGACCCTCGAATTCTCGGCTAGCTATCGAGGTGGTGGATAACATACGTCTCCCCCACAAGAGCACGAATCTACAACTTTTCTACTACTGGTTTTACAAGGCGTACACGGTAAAAACATTATGCTGTTATTTGTTAAGCACTTGTGCATCTTGTGAAAAGAAATAAGTGGCTGAGATGGATGTCATATGTGCTATTGATATTATTTTACTCGTTTCTAGTTTTCACGGTGCTCCATGATTGTGAGAGGAATAAAAAAGAATTGTGGACATCAGTACGAAGCATGGATTCTTTTGACCAGAGTAGATACACTGGTCCCTTGAATATACTAATCTTTTTGAGGTGGGTGACTGTTCCTGTGTATTTACAGAAACAATGGTTGTGATAACCTCAGCTGTTTCAGAGGGTGACTGTTCGTTGCTTTGCGCACTTTTAAATCTGTATACAATGGTTTGTTCCCTTTTTGTGTTCTGAGGTTTAAACAAAGATGTACTAGATGTATTATACCGGTCCCTCGAATCTACAAATCTTTTAGATGTGGATGACTGTTCATTTTCATCTGTGTTTACAGAAACACTGGGTGTTGGAACGTCAGTAGTTTCTTTTTGGCTGACAGACTCTGGAGCTGTACAAGAGGAATAAAGAGCTGCAATGCTTTTGTGAACCTGACCTGGGAAGGGAGAGAAATATATTTTTGTTTTGTTTTTGTTTGTCTTCTTGTTTTATTTGATTCCTTGTGGGATTTGGATCCAACAAGTAAAGTATGCATATTATGCACACACACAAACACACATGCAGCTATTACCATTTCTTGTATTCTTGAATAAAGACATTGATCTGACACATTTAAAATGCAGCCAATTGTTTTTATTGTTATATTATTAAGAAAAAAGAAAAGGTGGGGGGATGTAAAGAAGAGCTTAAAGGAAAGGGCTAGAGGAGAGAAAACCCCAACAATTAGCAGGGCATTTTTTTACTTGGACAAATTGTTAATAAAGTTTCCATATCTGTAACAATGATGACAGTATAATTGTTTATAAACAATTATATTTACAATTATATGTGTCCAGTATGTTGGCTCATTTTCTTTTACTTTTTGCATTTGAAAGTAAAAGTTGGGCTGATTTTGACACCATTACAAGAAGTGTTGTTAATGATTCTTTTTGAATTAAAATCAGGTTACCACAAATTGTTTTTTAATTTAATTTCATTTGAAATGTTTGTCAGTGGGTAAACAATTCGTAATGCAAAGTCAGAAACATCGAGTTATTCTTGTACTGCATGCTTGCAATAAATAAGTTGTCCTAACAGTCAGTCAAAGGAGCTTGAAAAGAAAAGCGTCTGGACTTCTTTGAGTTGAAGTGACTGATATATATATTTTTTATCTGTTTGTTTTGTTGGTTTTTGTTTTTTGCCCTTTATCACCATTCCTCTTCCCTGCTGTTTTTCTTTCCCTCTTTCTTTCTCCCCTTTCTTTCCCCCAGTCATGTCTGTCCTATGTGTAGCAAGTGAAAATAAAATAAACAATAAAAACAAAGGTGAATCAAATAGACCAATACGGCAAGGCCGGGATGGTCCATTTGGTAAAGTAAATCCGTTAGTTATATTTAACATAATGTTAAATGGCAACATTCTGTTTACAATGTTACCATTTCACATTATGTTAAATGGTAACATTCTGTTTACAATGTTACCATTTTACATTATGTTAAATGGTAACATTCTGTTTACAATGTTACCATTTTACATTATGTTAAATGGTAACATTCTGTTTACAATGTTACCATTTTACATTGTGTTAAATGGTAACATTCTGTTTACAATGTTACCATTTTACATTGTGTTAAATGGTAACATTCTGTTTACAATGTTACCATTTCACATTGTGTTAAATGGTAACATTATGTTTACAATGTTACCATTTACATTATGTTAAATTGTAACATTATGTTTACGATGTTACCATTTTACATTATGTTAAATTGTCAGTAGGCCTGGTACCGGAACCGGTACTGGACCCCCTTTTACTTTCAGCCATCAGAAGAGGGTACACTGTGGTCATAACAATACTCAGACTGTAGCATTTAAAGGTCCCAAAGTGTACCAGGAAAATATCCCCCGCACGATTACACCAGCAGCCTGAATTGTGAATGTGAGGGAGGATGGATCCATGCTTTCATGTTGTTCACTCCAGGCTGATATAAAAATGATATAACTAATACTACTTCTACTAATAATGACAATAACAACAAAATAATAATAATAATGTCAAAAATACCAGTAATAATAATAACAATAACAACATAAACAACAACATTACTACTAATAATAATAAAGATAAACAAATGTATTAAAAAATTAATAATGATAATAATAATAAAACTGATCATAACAGTAACAATATCAATCATAACAACAACAGTACTAACAACAATAATAACAATAACAATGAAGGTGTTGCTGCAGATCTGAGTCCCGACTCTGCTGCCTTTCTAGTGCGGCAAAGAAAGTAAGAAATAGAAAAAGAAAAACACAAATAAACTGAGTGTGAGGGTTTTTCTACAAGTTACACTGAATATTTGCACAGACATGCAGACTGTTTGCTGGGAGACGTCACCTGTCTTTTATAGAATAGCAGGTAAGCTGTTCTCTGCCGCTGCTCACACACAGACTCACACGTGGTCTGGCAGACCAACTCGTCATCGTACGTGAGCCGGCTGTCTGTAACGTCGTCTCTTCCGCTCATCTGGTGAACGCCGTCACAGACGTAATGTCCTGAGAGGAGAAGGCGCACTTATTAACGTCTCATAAACTTTCAAAGCTGACCTGCATTCAGCACGTGTCTGAAAGCACCCACTCACCGCTGTAAGCTGAGGAGCCCAAACGACTGATCACGCTGACCAACAAATAGCGAGCAGTTTACTGGGAGAGGGCAGCGGCACCACCCGTTAGCTTAGAAATGGGCTCCATCCATACTTGAAATGAAAGGTGTGCCTTTTCCCTTACCTCTTCAGTAAAGGCTGTGTCCTGGCTGATCACCAGCTGCTGTGTCAGAACAATGGGGCTGTTCTTCTTCTCCACGGTGAATGATGGAGTGAACGTAAACCACTTCAGCTGGAAGATCAGCACACTGAAAGAGATGAGACAAAGAGGAGAGGCTCAAAGGAAGACGCAAGGAGGACATGACATGAACAAAACTGACACCGACTGAACTGTGGTGGTTTGAGGCCTTTGGGGACCGATTTGAGGTTACTCACTTTGGCAGGTTCAAGAACAACAGCTCCTCTTTGATCTTCTTAGCTCCGCACTGGCATTCGTAGTCCAACAGGCCGCCCTGCAGCAGGGAGCAGGAGGAACAGGTGCATTAGAGTTAAACTCTTTTACAGATGAATTCACATATTCGTGGGAGCAAGCCTGTTCACAGAATAGAGTCTAAACGAGCTCTTACTTTCAGACTCCAGCCCCGCCCTTCAGCAGCTCCGCAGCATCCTGCTGGCTGGCACAACCTTGCCATTGGCTGCTGCCAGGGACTCAACAGGTTAGAACAAAAATATAAATATTATATCTGAGTTCTTATGTGGACCCGCCTTCCAGACACAATGTCACCTTCCATGAATGTCCACAGGTTAGCGGCCCTCGCTCTGCTGGTCCTCCAAAGTAAGAAAAAATGAGAAAAAATAAGGAGCAGACCAAGCAAAAGAGGGTATTTAAAGAGACAGTGCTCTTAAGGTTCATTTTTGGCGAGTTTTATTATCTAAATGTCATTGTGTCACTTTCTTATGAGGCTTCAGTGAACTGAAAAAGCTTCTGGGATGAGAAGCGAAACGTCTTCAAAAAAGTTAAAGAAGTCCGGTTGCTTTTTTCCCCCAAGCTCCTTAGAGTTCTCTGAAAATGGTCAGGTAGAAGGACTGGACTGAAAATGAGTAAAAAAGCAGCCAAAGCCCAAGGAAGTTGAAAGATTGGAAACTATTGCTGAGGTCATGTCAGTGTAAAAAGTTACCTAAGTCTGGCACCTTGGAAGCAAAACATAAAGAAATAAGGTGTAAGGCCAAATGTTTGGTCCTGCAGCCAACCGGACCATGAAATATAGAGCACAGGTGAACAAAGTGAGGCAGCAGTTTGCTGATTTCCACCTTGTGCCTTTCATGTTGATCAGCTTAGTAGTTTGCCAGCTTTCTAGCTGTTAAAGACTTTTGGCGAGAGGTTATTCATATTTGAACTCTAATTGAACCCCTCTTTTTTACTGTTTTTTTGTTTGTTTGTTTTTGGGGTTTTTTGTTGTCTTAGATGGCCTGACTCAGCAGGTGGGGGCAGTTTCTGAGTTCACCTTCGTTCAAACAGTGCAGAAATGGTTTCGCTATGCTCCAGACCGGATGGGTGGTGCAGGACGCCCGATATCCAGCCCCGTCATGGAGTAAACTAAAAACAGTAAATAATACATTTAACAAACAAGCAAGCTCTAAATTCAAGCGGAGAGACTGCAGACGTAGCCGCACCATTCCAGGGATTTTTGGTTAGCATGAGGGGTCTAGCCAGGACTCTTACTGGATACTTGGTGGGAATCGAACGTGCGACTCCAAAGATGTGTAGTATTACCACTACACTATCCAGCTGCGCTACACTATCCAACAAAAAAAGTTTTTAGAAAATTTGATAAAGTCTGATGCTTAATATTGTAGGGATATTAATATCCCTACAATATTAATACGGATTAATAACACAGAGAAGTCATACTTCTGTTATGACAGAATTAATTGGGTAAATTATATTTACAATTGTAACATTGTAAACTTAATGTTATGATTTTACATTATATGAAATTGTAACATGATGTAAAATCGTAACATTGTAAACTTAACGTTACAATTTTACATTATGTTGCAATTTAACATAATGTGAAATTGTAACATTGTAAACATAATGTTACAATTGGAACATCAGTCCATCTATCCATGCATCTTCATCCGCTTTATCCGAGGCCGGGTCGCGGGGGCAGCAGCCTAAGCAAAGAGGCCCAGACCCAACACGCTGTGTACTCACCTTTGCTAAGTACATGTGAGATCTTGAATAAAAAAAACAAAACAAAACACACTTTTCTTTTCTGTTTTATTGAAAGCACTTTACAGAAAGTGTAATTGTTTGTAATGAAGAAAGAAGTAGGTAGGTTTGCATGTGTAATTAGTGTGTTATTGCAGAAGAAGCTTAATGTGTAGTTTGCAAAAACAATGGGAAAAAAAGGTGGCCGAAGAAGAAAAGATAAATGTCCTTTTTTTTAAGTATTCCCTCGGCCGGTCGTTTGGCTTATGACATGTGGCGGGGACTCTGCTACAGAACTCCGCCAGTTCGAACCCCCCACGAACTCACTGCCACGGCCCTGCGCGGGGGGCGGGGAAACGCGCTCGCATTTCCTTTTTGCTTTTTCCTGCTTGAGCCAAGTCCTCCGCCCGCTCTTCATCTCTCTCATTACCCCTTATTACCTTACACTCATGCCTTTGCCTTTCACCACTTCAAAACGAAGCCTACTTCAATATTACCTTCATACGCTCTCTTTGCTTTTGGCTTTCCTCATGCTGTGTACTCACCTTTGCTAAGTACATGTGAACAGATCTTGAATAAAAAAAACAAAACAAAACACACTTTTCTTTTCTGTTTTATTGAAAGCACTTTACAGAAAGTGTAATTGTTTGTAATGAAGAAAGAAGTAGGTAGGTTTCCATGTGTAATTAGTGTGTGATAATGCTGCAGAAGAAGCTTAATGTGTACTTTGGAAAAACAATGGGGGAAAAAGCTGGCTGAAGAAGAAAAGATAAATGTCCTTTTTTTTCAAGCCTTCTCTGGCCAGCCGTTTCAGTGCCACGGCCCTCGCTTGGGGGGTGGGGAGACGTGCCCCCCAAGGAGACCTGCTAGATTGTTCAGAAGGTTGTTCTCATCCATCCAGATGGAGGATCACTAACAGGAGCGTGGAAGACTCCAGAATCCACTCTGGCTGGAATCCGGTGGATATGCAGTGTGTACAGGTACAGGACCATTTAAACGGACAGCATTTATAGAATGACTATTAAAAGTCAGCGAGTGTCAGTAATGTTAATGTGGTTATGTTAGTAATACACCGAGTGCTAATATAAGAGCTTTAAGATGCATTTGTAGATATTATTACGTGTTTTACCGTCTTTATGGTGCTAGCTTAAAGTTACGGTGTAAACGTTAGCTTATATTGGAGGAAAGCTGTTACTGGTTAAACGATGTTAGCACAGAAATATTAGCTTCTGTCATGACTGATGAAGTTACTAGTTAATAAAGTTTTCAGTAAAGTGATTAATCGCAGCCACAGGTTGACAGCAAATATCTCGATTAGCTTCAGTGCATCTGTAATAAATATGTGCAAGTTTCAGTGCTTTGTTTAAACTGTATGATACTTATACTGACCCAGGGTCAGTGTAAAATACAATCCTAGCTGTGTGAACAAAGCCACTGTAAATTTAATCCTGCATGACAAACCTCAGGATGCAGGTTAACAACAACAACAACAACAACCTTTATTTATAGAGCACATTAAAAGCCTAGGCATACCAAAGTGCTTTACAGAAAAACAATAAAATAATACAGTTAAGAGCATTAATATCAAATATAATAAGAACAGCAGACAAAGTTCACAGTAGAAAGCCACTAATAAAATGGACTGCAGCACATAGATTATAGCAGACCCAGTGCCGCATGATAGAGAACACCAAGAATGAAGGAATAGTAAAAAGTTAATGCAATAGGTCGCAGTTAACAGTCAGCATTTAACGGGTAGAAAAGGCAAGTTCAAAAAGATAAGTTTTAAGGCGTGCTTTAAAAGAAAAAATAGAATCAGACTCCCGAATGCCAATCGGGAGGCTGTTCCATAACTCAGGTGCAGCAAAGGCAAACGATCGATCGCCTCTAGATTTCAACCGAGATCTGGGCTGAACTAACAATAACTGCGAGGATGACCTTAAAGCCCTGGCAGGGACATAAGGGTTTAAAAGTTCCTTAAGATAGGTTGGTGCAGTATTATTGATAATTTTAAAAGTAAGCAGCAAAATTTTAAATTGAATACGGTATTTGATAGGCAGCCAATGCAGCTCAGCAAGAACCGGAGTAATATGGTCAAACTTCTTGGTTTTAGTTAGAATACGTGCCGCAGCATTCTGAACTGTCTGTAATCTATGTAGAAGGGTAGCATGGAGACCAGAATAGAGTGAGTTACAGTAATCTAGTCTTGATGTTACAAAAGCATGAATGAGCTTTTCTAAGTCATTATACGGGATATAGTGTCTGGCCCTGGAGATGAGACAAAGCTGATAAAAACTAGATCTGACAACAGCAGACACCTGTTTATCAAGTTTAAAGGAGCTGTCAAACAAGACACCCAGATTCCTGACAGTATCAGAGAAAGAACTAGTAAGAAAGCCAAAGGCATCTTGAAGTTTGGCGCGAAGGGCATTACTACCAAAAATCATGATTTCAGTCTTTTTTTCATTGAGAATAAGAGTATTTGCCAACAGCCATTTCTTGACCTCACTCATGCACTCACGAAAGTTATTTAAAGATAAAGCGAGATCATCATGTAACTCAAAATAAATCTGGATGTCATCCGCATAATAGTGAAAAGCAATGTGGTATTTCTCAAAGATAGCGCTTAAAGGAAGCATATACAGTGAGGTTATTATTACTCTTTCCTGCTGGCACACCTGAGAGTCAGCTAGAAACTTATAGTGACGTGGACATCATGCAAAGACTGCCAGACTCTGTAATACTGCAAATGATCAGTGACTCAGGTTAACACTAAACTTCAAACGGTACCTCTGTGTGCTGAACATCTAGGATTGAGTCAGGCTGCATTGACTGTGGGACTTTAATGTGTTAAAAGCAGGTTGAAGACGGCTCAGAAACATTTGAAGATTAAAATTTAGCATTATGGCTGCTGGTGGTTTGTAATATCTACTCAGCTGTATTTTTGTTACTAATTTATGTTTGTTGTTGTTTAACACAGATTTCAGAAGAGCAAATATGCTTAATAGTTTAACTAGATTTCATTTGTCAGTGTTTGACTGCTGAGTCACCGGAAGAACTCATTTCATTCATTCTCCATATGATGTTAATTTACAGAAATGTTTCACAGGAACTGATTTCTCCCAAAGGTTGAACTAGTGTGTTTCCATAGATTACCTCTGTATGAATGTACTTCTTAAATGAAGGCAAGTGTTTGTCCTTTTTTGTTCCTCAGGTACAGTACGTGATATCAAGGGCAGGTGGTCAACACTGGGGACAAGAAGCAGACATACTTCCAAGAGGGAGCTGCAGTGAGGTCAGAGGTCAGAATCTGAAACAGCTCAGGTTTATATTTTAGAGGTTATAAAAAATCAAAATGTATTTATAAAGAAACCTTTAAATAATAGTCATAATTATGATTATTATAAGAAATATCAAACATTTAAGTGGATTTTCTGTTACACATATTGTGTTAGCCCTGCGATAAACTGGCAGCCTGTCTTTGTCCTGTATCAGCTGGGATAGGCTTCATCCTCCCGCAACCTTGAATTGGATACATTTTATTCCAATTATGTAATCTGATCATTTACAAACTCAAGGTATCTAATCAAAATGTAAGTAATAATTATAAAATGGGAAAGCAGAAATAAGTGTGACATAAATGTAAATGTGTGAGCTGACATAGAGCTACATGCAGTCTGAAAAACCTTTGTTGTCAAGTTTGCAGGTATATCAGCACGAGACATTCTTACATAGAAGAGACATTAAAGTCTCTAACTCAGTGAAGCATTATTGGTCCCGTCTGTTTGGATAAATATAGTAAGTTGATGTATGTCCATTTATTGACACATTTTCTTAAGTGCTTATCCAGTTCAGGATCACAGTGGAGCTGCAGCTGGATATGTTCACTAAATAAACCTTACAAAAGTTAACAATAAACCTGCATCCATGTACGTTGTTGTCCACAGGATGAGAAAATCAAACTGGAACACTGTGGAACATGTTAATAAATGTTTGTGTGTTTATGCCTGTGTCTTTCACAGGAGGCGCTGGAAGGTTTCCCTAATAGTTCCTGGTGAATCAAAGCAGAACCATAAAGGTTGCTGGACTGCATGATGGCCTTACCCCTGAGCAGTCATCCTGTTAAAGGATGAACCAGTTAGAAGCTGTTTTCAAAGTAGCTGAGCAGATTTCATCTCAAGTAAGCGATTAACTGTTTGTTCATCTGTTCCGCCACTTAAAGAGCATTTAAGGACGTCTTTTGAGTGTCCAGTTGAATTAATTCTACTGGCTCTCATGGTCATTTGTTATTATAGTCATATTTTTCATGTTCGTCCAGCTATTTAGTAAATTCTATCTATTTAGTAATATCCGTCAGCTATAAAATGTAATATAAATATAAAAATATCTAAATATCTCCTGCCCTTTATGTTTTAATGATGTAAGTCTGTTATCGTGTTACATTAGCATTCCTCACATATCAATGAGATGCTGTACAGTACAATCCTACTGACACAGCAGAGGGATAACGACAGCTATTCAACATCGTTACACGACACATTCGAGCTGCATGACGCAGACAAAGTGACTAAATCATCTTTTTGTGGTTTATTGTCTTCAAACCAGCAGACAAAGCCGATGGCAGAAGATGTCGGAGAAGAACTTCAGGCCGTGGACTGAAAAGGTATTTTTTTCTTGTTATCAAAAGACATTTGGAGTGGCAGCTTCTACAACTGGTTGTGCTAAAGTAAAGCTTACAGTCTAAGAAATCACAGTGTTGATATTCAGCACAAAGAGAAAAGCTCACTTGTTTGAATTTATTTACAATCATAGTTTTATAAATTCTGACTGTAAACAGCTTTTACAGCTTTGATATTGTTTGACACTCGATATCAGGTGATAGGGTTTAATTTAAAGGTTTCTGTGTCCCAATGAGCCATTTACACTGATCAGTGTCAGTTTAACTGTAACACATTCATTATTTAGATTCAACAAAGAAATAACTGAATGTAAAAAATGGCAGCCCTCAGGCAGGTTTATAGAGATACATGCATGCATTATGAAATTTATGTATCCCAGATAATTGTTATTCATCTAGTCATGGCAGACCTACCTCTTCCTCCCAAGTTAACTGCAACCCAAAATAACTAGTGGGGCTATTTACACACTCACAACCAGTGTGGGGTAAAAAGAGCCACCAAAAAACTGTCAGCCACAGATGTGCTAGAAGAGTTAGAAGCTCTACTTATGGAGAAACTTTCTAAGTCTAACAGGGGACAGGAACTCCTGCCCAAGTAACATGATATAAGCCCACATACAGCCCAGCCATAAAGTGAACCAAGTTAAAGACAGCATGGGACCAAATGCATGTAACCAGCCTGCACCCACCTGACATTTCTTCCTCCTGAATTAAATGAATGAAGGGATGAAAGTTAAATGACTACAAACCTAAAGCCACTAGTTCCCACACTGGAGCTCCCTGACACTGTGTGTTAACTGTATTTAGCTTGTATCAACAGTTGTAACAGGCTAAGCCACCTGAGACACTGCATTGAATTTGTTCCTGTCTTACTGGTTTCAGCTGACTGGTTTCAACTCAGATATTCTGCTTTTTCCTTTCAGTAGATCAAAGCAGCTCGTGCTCCTTCTGCTTCCAATTTAGAAGAAGAAGAAGAAGGCGAAGGCTTCAGCGAAGTGGCGTTCATGGTCTCAGTGAACAGTCACGGTCACACACTGCATGTGGTTTTAAAAGCAACATGTCTGTTCACCACAACAATGGAGATGTGTAATATTAGTGCAGCTATGGTTTGTTCTTGAACATCAGTTCTGTTTTCTACTTTGATCACTCAGACCAAAAAAGTGTTGTTTTCAGATTCTTTCTTTTAAATCTATAAAGCACCTGTTCATTTTTTTTATTACAATTAGTTTCACATAAATGTTAGTGTTTCCTTTTATGATCTTTTAATGCTTACACTACACTGTACATGAAATCAAACCTAATAATGAGGCAGATAACATTCCTGTTACGATCCAGACTAGTGGTCTTACTGGGGCCGGTGAACAGGACTGTAAGCTTGCCATTGTGCCAGTTAAAGTAAAATCAAAGAGAGGTCAAAGAATAGTGGAAACGTATGCCTTTCTGGACCAAGGGAGTTCAGCATCCTTTTGTACAGTGGGTCTTATGGACAAGCTGAATATTGCTGGGAGGAGGACAAAGATTCTCCTGCGCACCATGGGACAGGAGAAAGTGGTGGACAGTTTCATTGTACCTGAACTTGAAGTTGCTGGATTGGACAGTGACATGTACTGTGATATGCCTAACCTCTTCACTCAGCATAAAATGCCTGTAGATATTGGTAACATCCCAAATCAACAGGACCTGGTTGACTGGCCACATTTGAAGCATGTTCATTTGCCAGAAATTAAGGCCAATGTTGAGCTTTTGATTGGCATGAATATGCCCAGAGCTCTAGAACCTTTGGAGGTCATCCGGAGTGTAGGTGATGGACCCTTTGCCATTAGGACTGTGCTCGGCTGGACTGTGAATGGGCCACTTAATCGAGAATGCTGTGGAAGGCCAGGATGTTTGGCAACAGTTACCGCCAACAGAGTTTCTGCTGTCACACTGGACAAGCTATGGAAACAGCAGTTCAAGATGGATTTTCCTGAGAGCAGCAATGATGAACAGATGGGGCTGTCAAAGGAAGACTTGAAGTTCCTGGAATTGGCCAGCAAGATGGTGACTTTGGGGGATTGGCACTACAGCATTGCCCTGCCACTAAAAGACCGAGACATAAGAATGCCTGACAACTGTGCAATTGAGCAACGAGCCTTAGGTTTGAAGAAAAGGTTCATCAGAGATAAAGACTTTCATAAAGACTACACTGCCTTCATGACAGATCTTATATCTAGAGGATATGCAAAGAGAGTCCCAGTCACAGAATTAGAGCGCCAGAAATGGGGAAGGATTAAACGTAACTTTGTTCCTGGAGATGTGGTCCTTATAGTGGATGATTCTGCACCTCGTGGTTCTTGGCTCATTGGGAGAGTCACCGGAGCTGCACCAGATGAAAGGGGGCTTGTGCGTCAGGTCTGGATTAAGACCCCAACCAGCCATGTGTGCAGACCCATCACAAAGATATGCCTTCTTCAGGAGGCCTCTGACCCATGACTATGACATTTTTGACACAGTGTGACATAACTAACTTTGAATTGACTTTAATGTTATGAGATGTACATCAGACTGACTATATTTAGGCTAAGTGCTGGTAACCTCTGGCCTATGACTGACTGACCATGTGCAGACAGAAGAAAAGAAGACAAGACATGAGAAAATAACTTTGGTGGACTTTTGAGTATGTTATGTTGTCTCACTGGGTGTCTGTGATATGATGAAGTGTGTGTTGTGAGTTATGGTGTTGGATGTGTAATTATTACTGTAAAAATGTAATAATTAGGGGCCGGAATGTTGTGGATAGGCGTAGCTTTGGGTCACGTGGTGTCAGTAATAGTGATTGCTATATCACCTGTTCACGGCCCGAGGGAAATTTTGTGAATGAGTGGGTGATGGGGGAAGTCGACTTTTGCTGACCGCTCAAGCGTCCCAAGGCGTTCCCAGGCCAGCCGAGAGATATAATCTCTCCAGCGTGTCCTGGGTCTGCCCCGGGGCCTGCTCCCGGTGGGACATGCCTGGAACACCTCACCCAGGAGGCGCCCAGGGGGCATCCTTGTCAGATGCCCGAACCACCTCAGCTGGCTCCTTTCGATGTGGAGCAGCAGCTGCTCTACTCTGAGCCCCTCCCGGACGGCCGAACTTCTCACCCTATCTCTAAGGGAGAGGCCAGCCACCCTTCGGAGGAAGCTCATTTCTGCCGCTTGTATACGCGATCTCGTTCTTTCGGTCACTACCCACAGCTCGTGGCCATAGGTGAGGGTAGGGATTGTAACATTGTAAACATAATACAATTTTACATTATGTTACTGTCAGAGTCGGACGGTGCCCCGACCGGTCGACCTGTGTGTGTGTGTTTTTTTGTTCTCCTCTCTCGCTCCGCTTTTTCTCCGCTGCGATTGTTACGCGGTCGCGTAGCAACGGGAGACCTCCGACCCGTAAGTGCTGCCGCTCTGAGCTGCCTACTAAGCCTGGACGCAATCGAGACGGAGAGACGGAAGGGGACACTTCACTGATTCTAGGGAGTTTTGTGGACACACAAGGGGAGACGGGGAGAGGAGCACTGAAGGGACTTGCACTGTGGATAACTGTGGATTGATTTTGGCTTCACTGTAAATAAAGACACTGTTCAACTTAAACGAGAAGTCCGCGTCTAGGTTCGCTAACTCACCACCCTTAACAGCTACAATTTAACATCATGTAAAATTGTAACATCATGTTTACAATGTTACAATTTGTAAATTGTAACATTGTAAACATAATGTTACAATTTTATATGATGTTAAACTGTAACATAATGTAAAATTGTAACATTATGTTTACAATGTTACAATTTTACATTATGTTAAATTGTAACATAATGCTTAACAGATAATGGTTATCCTCTTTTTATATCATACATCATTGTCTCTGTAGGAGGGTCTGGAGCACCCCCTGCTGAGCCGCTGGGCTCAGTACCTTGCAGGCAGGTCCGACGATGACTTCATCATCTCACCTGAGCTCAAAATTCTGGTGCGTGAAGGCGTCCCTCGGGAGTATCGGCAGAGAGTGTGGCGCTGTTTGGTCCGAGCCAGAACTTTGACAAGCCAAGAGTGCCACATGCAACGCTATCAGCAGGTACAGCTGTAGAGAGAGAGAGTGCTTTATCCGCACCTGAGCACAGGTGGCTCCTCCTTCTTCCTGTTGGGAATGCTGGCGAGCACTCAGTAATCCTGTTCTGTTTCCAGCTGTGTGAGAAGAGTCGGACAGCTCCTAATCCTGCCTCCAGGCAGGTCCAGCTGGACCTTCACCGAACCCTGACGACCAATCAGCACTTCTCCTCGCCGTCCAGCCCCGCCCTCCAGCAGCTCCGCCGCATCCTTCTGGCCTTCTCCGGGCATAACCCTGCCATTGGCTACTGCCAGGTACTCAACAGGTCAGAACAAAAGTATAAATTTTATATCTGAGTTCTTATGTGGACCCGCCTTCCAGGCAGAACCTCACCTTCCATCAATGTCCACAGGTTAGCGGCCCTCGCTCTGCTGGTCCTCCAAAGTGACGAAGACGCCTTCTGGTGTCTGGTGGCAGTGGTGGAAGCCATCATGCCTCAGGACTACTACACCAAGAATCTGGTGGCCTCTCAGGTCAGCAGACACACTCACCTGCTTGCCTGCTGTGATCTGTTTTAGTGATCAGTGAGGCTGATCTCTGTGAGTCTTTGTGCTCAGGCGGACCAGCGCGTGCTGAAGGACTTCATGGCGGAGAAGCTTCCTCGCCTGGCATCTCACTTTGAGGATCACAACATTGACGTCTCTCTGGTCACCTTCAACTGGTTCCTGGTGGTTTTTGTGGAGAGTCTGCCCAGCGACATCCTGATGCCTCTGTGGGACGCCTTCCTGTATGAGGGTACCAAGGTACCATACACCCGAACACACCATGACAGAAATGCAGACAACACTTGAATGCACCACAGTAGTGTCCATGGAAACAAAAATGATTTTGTTTTCACCTTTAGATGTCTTTATTTACATTTTAGGAGTAATAAGACATTGTTTACTAAGCATGGGGAACTGTCATGTGACATGAAATAGGAGTGGGAAAGCAGATCATTCTAGTAACGACCTCACAGTCTACCACAAGCAGCGTAAATCCAGACGATGAGCGGGACAATGGCTTTGGGCTTGTTTCTGCAATGTGACAAATGCAGCACAGCTTTTACATCGTTTGTCTCAGGAAATAAAATCACAGTTCAGACACAGAAATATATACCACACAGGGATAAATGCTGACAACAGCTTCAGCCACGTAGATCCAACCCAAAAGTTTAATTTAAACTTAAAGCTCAACTACCAAGTAAGTTAATATTATCTGGCAACTGAGGAACCAAGTGGCTTATTGGAAATCGATCAGAGCTGTAATGAGTAAAGGGCCCAACTGCACCACAACTGAAAGAGTAATTTTATGACTCACCTCCTCAAAGTTTCCAATTAATTGTGTGGCGTGAGTGTCCTGTTATGAAATGCGTGTCTGTGCTGCAGGTGATCTTCAGATACACTCTGGCTCTGTTCAAATACAAAGAGGACGACATCCTGAAGATTCACGACAGCGTGGAGATCTACCAGTACCTACGCTTCTTCACAAAGACCGTCTCCAATGCCAGGTACGCACTCGCCTCCACCCGCCTTAATCTACGAGCTGTTACACTCTCAGAAGTGTAGCGGATGTAGCTGTTGAATCTTTGAGCTTCAAACCCTTTTTACTGAAATTTTGTGAGAAGTTTAAATTTCCCTGATCACAGTAACAACGATTTAAAGATTTTTAAGTATCTGCAGCTCTCGGATACATGTGGTCCAGTTAGTCCAGTATTTCCTGCTCAAACTGCAGTACCTGAAGTATCAAGCAGCATAAAACAGAAACACTCAAGCTGATCAGTTTCCAGTTCCTCTGTGTTGGTGATCGAGTCCTTTCCACCTGCGTGTGTCCATGCAGGAAGCTGACCAGCATCGCCTTCAACGACATGAACCCATTCCCCAGCCGGCTGCTGAGGAACCGGCGAGTGCTCCACCTGGAGCGCCTGCAGGCGGAGCTGCGTGAGCTGGAGGAGCAGCACAAGGAGTTCATCACCGAGAGCGTCGTACGGAAAGACAAAGAGCTCGACGTCATGGTGAGCGAGGACGACGAGGACCTCTGATCACACGGGACGCTTCAGCTGCTCACTTCGAGACGACGATGAGTTTTCCATGAGTTCAAGAGAATTTTACTAAACCGGCTGTTAACTGGTTTCCTTCACACTAAACACAGGATTGTATCAGGTTCACCATCTCTACTAACACTACAAGGAAACAGACGCATACAGATTTAACTGCATCACATCTCTGAAACAAGCTTGCAGTAAACAAATGTGTACTGTGTTCACGTGTGTAATAAGTCAGGCTGCAGAAATGTGCAGATGTATTTCAGTGAATTCATTTGGATTAATATGTGATAGCTTATTTATTTCATTGCATCTTTTGCTTTATACCTAAAAATGCGTGACATTTCTAAATGTAGTCACATCCCTATGAAACATGGTTGATTATCAGCTGTAGTCACAGCTGGTGATAAAGTAATTAAATGTCCAGCTATTCAAAAATAGGGCATTCTGCACAATGAGTACTTTTTGGTACTTGAAGTATATTTTGATGCTGATGCTTCAGGGCATTGTGCTGCATTGTCGAAGCTCTCTGGGCTTCCGGTTAGAACGACCTCACAGTGTTTTATTTTGATCTGGTGTAAAGTGCATTGTGCAGAAATGACAGCATGATAGTCACATGATAAAACTGACTTTTCTTTTTTTTTTTAAATTTTACTGGGTGTGCATCTTGTTCAAATGTCTTTTTCAGCATTTGTACATAAATATTCTGTATATAAATATTTGATTTTCATTTATTTTACAGAGTCCTTTATTTTGTTTCACAAATATGACATTCATGTCAAATGACATCTGCAGACTTTATAATGACCAGCAGGGGGCAGTGTATTGCAGTCTATGAGAACATTTACTGAGACCTGTTTCATGCACTAGTTTCATGTCTCATTGAATCCAACATGATGTTGATTTTGTAAATTAAGGTCACATCTTCATCACATCTAATTTCAAAACACTGATCAATTTTTAAAAAAAATGAATTCCATACCAATTGCAGGAATAAAATAGGAATAAATAACAAACGAGAAATACATACAAAACAAGAGAAAGGCACACATGAGAGAACAGGTCACATGACAGCACAGCATTATCTACCCACAATTTGAACTAAATAACAGATAGCACAGGCAATGAAAACAAACGGAAATCAGAATAAATTTAAAAACGTTTATTGATGTTAACTTGAAGTGCTGAATTAGCCCTGTTGTCAGTTCAAATCACTTCAATCTATAGCGCACTTTAAGGTCTTTAGACCTTAAAAAGTAATACACTGCAAGGTAAGCTTGCAGCATCTTACTTTAAGGTCAACTGTGAAACTTTGTGGAAAGCCTGAGACAAGTTGATGAGTCAGTGAAGCGCACTTCCTTCTGATGACGGCTATACTGAGGTGAGTTTTTAAGCATATCCTGAACTTTATTCATTATTAGACTTCTGACACCTGGCAAATAAACTCTCACGCGATATGAGAACATAACAGCAAAAAGCCAGTAGCTGGTACATGAATGGATAAAAATTGGATCCCTCTTAGATTGAATTGGTTGCCCTCTTATATTACGTTGTTTTGAACCTAACCGCATCCACTGAATTAATGCAGTTTTCAGGACAGTAAAAACAGAGAACTCTGATATACACAATTTCTGATTGCTGATAGTGTTTCTTAATGCAAAATGGGCTTCCATTTAAAATGCAATTGCTTTATGTTCGATCTTTAGCGAAGAAGGGTCATTTTTGATTCTGTGGACAAGGGATGCAAATGGAATGTGAAGGCAACAGGTAGTAGGGTGAATTAGGGTTTCGTGTGGTCTTCGGTGCATGAATTTTATTGCCACTTTATTTCAACTTTTTATTAATGTACTCAAAAGAAAAACAAGAACCACAAAGGAGATTCTTGTGATTCTTGTTTGTGCTATCTGTTTGTGAAAGAAAGCACATTTTACCACATCATACTGTGTTTGCTGCCATTTATTTTACTCGTCCTGCCTGAGTGTCTGGGCTGCGTTTGTCTGTGCACCTTTGTTCTGGCCTTCTGCTGATGGGTTTCACATGCTGGGCTTTCCCTCTTGGTCCACACCCAGCAGCCTGCTGCTGACCACACACAGCCTACAAACTGATCCATCCATGCATCCATCCATGCATGCATGGCCTGGTTATTGTTGAGTTATCACCTCCAGCTCCTTGCTCATAACCAGGTAGATACTGGGCTGGGCCTGATCTCTGAGCTCAATAACAATGACAAAAATGCCAAACACTTTACTCTTCATGGTAAAAAATGTTTATAATACAGTAAAAACTGGATGTAGCCAAAATCAGTGTTTTATATACAGTGTAAGTGAACAACATTGCTACACTGCTGGTGTTTGATTGATAGAGGCTTTCTTTATAAGAACTATGATATCATTTCTTTTGCTGATTAACAGTTTTTATATAATTTTTATATCATATATAGCTTTCAAGAAGCCAAAGATCACTGGACGAAAAGACTACAGACCTGTGGCTCTGACATCTGGTCAGGAAGTCTTTTGAGCGCCTGGTTCTCTCCTATCTTAAGACCCTCACGGCCCCCCTCCTGGACCCCCTGCAGTTTGCATACAGAGCCAACAGGTCTGTAGACGATGCCATCAACATGGCCCTACACTTTGTCCTGCAGAATCTATGCTAGGATCCTGTTTGTGGACTTCAGCTCTACCTTCAACACCATCCTTTCAGACCTTCTTCAAGGATTGCTTTCCCAGATGAATGTGCCTGATCCCATCTGCCGGTGGATCACTGACTTCCTGACGGACAGGAAGCAACCAGTGAGGCTGGGGAAGAATGTCTTGGACTCCCGGACCATCAGCACGAGCTCCCCTCAGGGCTGTGTTCTTTCTTCTATGCCCTTCTCCCTGTACACCAACTGCCGCACCTCCAACCACCAGTCTGTCAAATTAATTAAGCTTGCAGATGAACAAAGTTGTAGTTTTTGTATTTTTAAATATTAAGATACGATAAGATAAGATAAGATAAGATAAGATAAGATAACCTTTATTAGTCCCACACGTGGGAAATTTGTTTTGTCACAGCAGGAAGTGGACAGTGCAAAAGTTATGAGGCAAAAATTAGAATACAATAAGAATAAATACAGTACACAACTGTACAGAATAGAATAAAATAAAATACTATATACAGTAGAATAAAATAAAATAAATATACAATAAGATAAAAATAGAATACAAATACAAATACTATATACAACTGAGTAAAAATACAACGATGACAGAAAGGATTATTGCACTTAGTATTATTGCATATGTATGGATGTGTGTGCTTGATCAGTTAAAGTCTTTATTATGGAGTCTGACAGCAGTGGGGAGGAAAGACCTGCGAAATCTCTCCGTCCCACACCGTGGGTGCCGCAGTCTCCCACTGAAGGAGCTGCTCAGTGCTGTCACAGTCTGCTGCATGGGGTGGGAGATGTTGTCCATCAGGGATGACAGCTTAGCCGCCGTTCTCCTGTCACTCACCACCTCCACTGGGTCCAGAGGGCATCCTAGAACAGAGCTGGCCCTTCGGATCACCCTGTTCAGTCTCTTCCTGTCCCCAGCAGAGATGCTGCCGCCCCAGCAGACCACACCATAAAAGATAGCAGAAGCCACAACAGAGTCATAGAATTTCTTCAGGAGTGGGCCCTCCACTCCAAACGACCTGAGTCTCCGCAGCAGGTACAGCCTGCTCTGCCCTTTCCTGTAGAGGGCGTCTGAGTTATGAGTCCAGTCCAGTCTATTGTTCAGATGAACACCAAGGTACCTGTAGCTGTCCACAGCCTCAATGTCCATACCTTGGATGTTCAGTGGTTGCAGTGGAGAATGCTTGTGCCTGCGGAAGTCTACCACCAGTTCCTTGGTTTTACTGGCGTTGATCTGGAGGTAGTTCAGCTGGCACCAGTCCACAAAGTCTTGGGTCAGACCTCTGTACTCCTTGTCGTCCCCATCAGTGATGAGGCCGACTATTGCAGAGTCATCAGAGAACTTCTGCAGGAAGCACTGGGTGGAATTGTGGGAGAAGTCTGCAGTGTAGATGGTGAAGAGGAACGGAGCCAGAACCGTTCCCTGTGGGGCCCCCGTACTGCAGACGACCCTGTCCGACACACAGCCCTGAGTCCTCACATACTGTGGTCGGTCGGTGAGGTAGTCCAGGATCCAGGTAGTGAGGTGATGGTCCACTCCAGAGTTCACCAGCTTGTCCTTTAGAACCGAGGGAAGAATGGTGTTGAAGGCACTGGAGAAATCAAAGAACATGATTCTCACAGTGCTTCCAGCGGTCTCCAGGTGAGCGAGGGAACGATGTAGGAGGTGAATGACGGCATCATCCGCTCCAATGCCAGGCTGGTAGGCAAACTGAAGTGGGTCCAGTGATGAGCTTATTAGGCGCCGAAGCTGAGCCAGGACCAACCGCTCCAGGGTCTTCATCAGGTGGGATGTCAGAGCCACCGGCCTGTAGCTGTTGAGGTCCTTGGGGCGTGAAGTCTTTGGCACTGGTACAACACAGGAGGTTTTCCAGAGCTGTGGAACTCTTCCCAACCTCAGGCTCAGGTTGAAGAGGTGCTCCATCACCCCACACAGTTGGTCCGCGCAGGACCTGACGACCCTCGAGCTGATGCCATCTGGACCCGCTGCCTTCTTGCCATTAATCCTCCTCAGTTCCCTCCTAACCTGGGTGGTTGAGAGAGACAGGCTGGAGCCTTGTGTTGAGTGTGTATTGGATGCTGTTGTTGGGGGTGGGGGGGAGTGAGCAGGGTGAATAGAGGAGGTGTGAAGTGTCTGAGGTGGAACAGCAGCAGTGGGGGTGGGTGAGTCTGCAGCCGATGTTGCAGACTGCCTCATGGCTGAGTCAAATCTGTTGAAGAAATGATTCAGTTCATTTGCCCATCTCACATCCCTCCCAGGCAGAGAGTTCTGCTGTTTGTGGCCCGAGATGGTTCTGAGGCCTCTCCAGACTTCACCAACGTTGTTTTGTTGAAGCTGGTTCTCCATCTTCTGCCTGTAGCTCTCCTTCCCATTCCTTATCAGTCCCCTCAGCTCTCTCTGCACCCTTTTCAACTCCTCTTTGTCTCTGGATTTGAAGGCCCTCCTCTTCTGCTTGAGGACAGCTTTAATTTCTGGGGTAATCCAAGGTTTGTTGTTGGAGAAACACCGTACAGTCCTGGTAGGTACAGTGTTATCCACACAGAAGTTTATATAGTCAGTAATGCATGTAGTAAGGCTGTCGATGTCCTCACCGTGGTCATCACAAATCACCTCCCACACAGTCGACTCAAAACAATCCTTAAGAGCCTCCTCGCTCTCCTCTGACCATCTCTGTACTGTGCGGGTGGCTGGTGGCTCCCTGCGCACTAAGGGCTCATACACAGGGACAAGGTGCACCAGGTTGTGATCAGATCTGCCCAGGGGAGGGAGAGGTGATGAACTGTATGCCTCTTCTGCATTGGCATACAGTAAGTCCAGTGTTTTATTGACTCTGGTTGGGCAGGTCACATACTGGGTGAAGGTGGGCAGTGTGGAGTCCAGTGAGGCATGATTGAAGTCCCCTGATATTATGAGAAGGGCTCTCGGTGATTGTGTTTGCAGTCTGCTGACCACAGAGTGGAGAGAGTCACAGGCTGCATCCGCGTTGGCCGAGGGGGGGACATACGCTGTTATCGCGATAACATGCGAGAACTCCCGGGGCAGGTAGTACAGACGCATGCTAACGGCTAACAGCTCAATGTCTCTGCTGCAGAGTTGCTCTTTTACAGTGATGTGCCCAGGGTTACACCATCTGTCGTTCACAAAAACTGCCAGTCCCCCTCCTTTCCTCTTACCGCTGTCTCTGGTCCTGTCCGCTCGCAGCAGCTGGAATCCCGGTAGTGTCACGCTCGTGTCCGGAGTTAGCGATGTTAGCCACGACTCCGTTAGCGCAATTTAATTGAGACATTATTTATATTATTTCACTTTCAATGTGAAAAATTCTGTAAAAACGTTGAAAATAATGCTCACCCCTGTTCGCTGCAATGTAAAATAGTACAACTGCTGTCAGCCTTCATTAAGTTGCATCATTTAAACATTTGCATATTTTTATTCAACTTCTGCAGGATGCTTTGATGAAAGACTCCCTTTTCCCAAGTAGAGGCTTTACTAGAGGTCACAGGAACAGCGCTGCTGTTTTGGATGCGGAAAAATGTTGTCTTTCACTCTACCTGAGCTCAGTGTCCCAGTAAGGGCTCCGCCTCATTGTCGCTGACGCTGAAATGTTTGTGTGGGTTGCCATGACAACACCAGAAGTGCATCTGAGATCGTGTCCAAATTCATGGGCTGCATCCTCCTGAGGACTCGGTGTTCTGACAAAACGTCTTACTTTGGCAAAACGTCCTACCGTAAGTAGTTCATGCGTTCTCGGCGGCTCTAGTGACCCTCGAACTCTCGGCTAGCTATCGAGGTGGTGGATAACATACGTCTCCCCCACAAGAGCACGAACCTACAACTTTTCTACTACTGGTTTTACAAGGCGTACACGGTAAAAACATTATGCTGTTATTTGTTAAGCACTTGTGCACCTTGTGAAAAGAAATAAGTGGCTGAGATGGATGTCATATGTGCTATTGATATTATTTTACTCGTTTCTAGTTTTCACGGTGCTCCATGATTGTGAGAGGAATAAAAAAGAATTGTGGACATCAGTACGAAGCATGGATTCTTTTGACCAGAGTAGATACACTGGTCCCTTGAATATACTAATCTTTTTGAGGTGGGTGACTGTTCCTGTGTATTTACAGAAACAATGGTTGTGATAACCTCAGCTGTTTCAGAGGGTGACTGTTCGTTGCTTTGCGCACTTTTAAATCTGTATACAATGGTTTGTTCCCTTTTTGTGTTCTGAGGTTTAAACAAAGATGTACTAGATGTATTATACCGGTCCCTCGAATCTACAAATCTTTTAGATGTGGATGACTGTTCATTTTCATCTGTGTTTACAGAAACACTGGGTGTTGGAACGTCAGTAGTTTCTTTTTGGCTGACAGACTCTGGAGCTGTACAAGAGGAATAAAGAGCTGCAATGCTTTTGTGAACCTGACCTGGGAAGGGAGAGAAATATATTTTTGTTTTGTTTTTGTTTGTCTTCTTGTTTTATTTGATTCCTTGTGGGATTTGGATCCAACAAGTAAAGTATGCATATTATGCACACACACAAACACACATGCAGCTATTACCATTTCTTGTATTCTTGAATAAAGACATTGATCTGACACATTTAAAATGCAGCCAATTGTTTTTATTGTTATATTATTAAGAAAAAAGAAAAGGTGGGGGGATGTAAAGAAGAGCTTAAAGGAAAGGGCTAGAGGAGAGAAAACCCCAACAATTAGCAGGGCATTTTTTTACTTGGACAAATTGTTAATAAAGTTTCCATATCTGTAACAATGATGACAGTATAATTGTTTATAAACAATTATATTTACAATTATATGTGTCCAGTATGTTGGCTCATTTTCTTTTACTTTTTGCATTTGAAAGTAAAAGTTGGGCTGATTTTGACACCATTACAAGAAGTGTTGTTAATGATTCTTTTTGAATTAAAATCAGGTTACCACAAATTGTTTTTGAATTTAATTTCATTTGAAATGTTTGTCAGTGGGTAAACAATTCGTAATGCAAAGTCAGAAACATCGAGTTATTCTTGTACTGCATGCTTGCAATAAATAAGTTGTCCTAACAGTCAGTCAAAGGAGCTTGAAAAGAAAAGCGTCTGGACTTCTTTGAGTTGAAGTGACTGATATATATATTTTTTATCTGTTTGTTTTGTTGGTTTTTGTTTTTTGCCCTTTATCACCATTCCTCTTCCCTGCTGTTTTTCTTTCCCTCTTTCTTTCTCCCCTTTCTTTCCCCCAGTCATGTCTGTCCTATGTGTAGCAAGTGAAAATAAAATAAACAATAAAAACAAAGGTGAATCAAATAGACCAATACGGCAAGGCCGGGATGGTCCATTTGGTAAAGTAAATCCGTTAGTTATATTTAACATAATGTTAAATGGCAACATTCTGTTTACAATGTTACCATTTCACATTATGTTAAATGGTAACATTCTGTTTACAATGTTACCATTTTACATTGTGTTAAATGGTAACATTCTGTTTACAATGTTACCATTTCACATTGTGTTAAATGGTAACATTCTGTTTACAATGTTACCATTTTAAATTATGTTAAATGGTAACATTCTGTTTACAATGTTACCATTTCACATTGTGTTAAATTGTAACATTATGTTTACGATGTTACCATTTTACATTATGTTAAATTGTCAGTAGGCCTGGTACCGGAACCGGTACTGGACCCCCTTTTACTTTCAGCCATCAGAAGAGGGTACACTGTGGTCATAACAATACTCAGACTGTAGCATTTAAAGGTCCCAAAGTGTACCAGGAAAATATCCCCCGCACGATTACACCAGCAGCCTGAATTGTGAATGTGAGGGAGGATGGATCCATGCTTTCATGTTGTTCACTCCAGGCTGATATAAAAATGATATAACTAATACTACTTCTACTAATAATGACAATAACAACAAAATAATAATAATAATGTCAAAAATACCAGTAATAATAATAACAATAACAACATAAACAACAACATTACTACTAATAATAATAAAGATAAACAAATGTATTAAAAAATTAATAATGATAATAATAATAATAAAACTGATCATAACAGTAACAATATCAATCATAACAACAACAGTACTAACAACAATAATAACAATAACAATGAAGGTGTTGCTGCAGATCTGAGTCCCGACTCTGCTGCCTTTCTAGTGCGGCAAAGAAAGTAAGAAATAGAAAAAGAAAAACACAAATAAACTGAGTGTGAGGGTTTTTCTACAAGTTACACTGAATATTTGCACAGACATGCTGACTGTTTGCTGGGAGACGTCACCTGTCTTTTATAGAATAGCAGGTAAGCTGTTCTCTGCCGCTGCTCACACACAGACTCACACGTGGTCTGGCAGACCAACTCGTCATCGTACGTGAGCCGGCTGTCTGTGACGTCGTCTCTTCCGCTCATCTGGTGAACGCCGTCACAGACGTAATGTCCTGAGAGGAGAAGGCGCACTTATTAACGTCTCATAAACTTTCAAAGCTGACCTGCATTCAGCACATGTGTCTGAAAGCACCCACTCACCGCTGTAAGCTGAGGAGCCCAAACGACTGATCACGCTGACCAACAAATAGCGAGCAGTTTACTGGGAGAGGGCAGCGGCACCACCCGTTAGCTTAGAAATGGGCTCCATCCATACTTGAAATGAACGGTGTGCCTTTTCCCTTACCTCTTCAGTAAAGGCTGTGTCCTGGCTGATCACCAGCTGCTGTGTCAGAACAATGGGGCTGTTCTTCTTCTCCACGGTGAACGATGGAGTGAACGTAAACCACTTCAGCTGGAGGATCAGCACACTGAAAGAGATGAGACAAAGAGGAGAGGCTCAAAGGAAGACGCAAGGAGGACATGACATGAACAAAACTGACACCGACTGAACTGTGGTGGTTTGAGGCCTTTGGGGACCGATTTGAGGTTACTCACTTTGGCAGGTTCAAGAACAGCAACTCCTCTTTGATCTTCTTAGCTCCGCACTGGCATTCGTAGTCCAACAGGCCGCCCTGCAGCAGGGAGCAGGAGGAACAGGTGCATTAGAGTTAAACTCTTTTACAGATGAATTCACATATTCGTGGGAGCAAGCCTGTTCACAGAATAGAGTCTAAACGAGCTCTTACTTTCAGACTCCAGCCCCGCCCTTCAGCAGCTCCGCAGCATCCTGCTGGCTGGCACACCCTTGCCATTGGCTGCTGCCAGGGACTCAACAGGTTAGAACAAAAATATAAATATTATATCTGAGTTCTTATGTGGACCCGCCTTCCAGACACAACCTCACCTTCCATGAATGTCCACAGGTTAGCGGCCCTCGCTCTGCTGGTCCTCCAAAGTAAGAAAAAATGAGAAAAAATAAGGAGCAGACCAAGCAAAAGAGGGTATTTAAAGAGACAGTGCTCTTAAGGTTCATTTTTGGCGAGTTTTATTATCTAAATGTCATTGTGTCACGTTCTTATGAGGCTGCAGTGAACTGAAAAAGCTTCTGGGATGAGAAGCGAAACGTCTTCAAAAAAGTTACAGAAGTCCGGTTGCTTTTTTCCCCCAAGCTCCTTAGAGTTCTCTGAAAATGGTCAGGTAGAAGGACTGGACTGAAAATGAGTAAAAAAGCAGCCAAAGCCCAAGGAAGTTGAAAGATTGGAAACTATTGCTGAGGTCATGTCAGTGTAAAAAGTTACCTACAAGTCTGGCACCTTGGAAGCAAAACATAAAGAAATAAGGTGTAAGGCCAAATGTTTGGTCCTGCAGCCAACCGGACCATGAAATATAGAGCACAGGTGAACAAAGTGAGGCAGCAGTTTGCTGATTTCCACCTTGTGCCTTTCATGTTGATCAGCTTAGTAGTTTGCCAGCTTTCTAGCTGTTAAAGACTTTTGGCGAGAGGTTATTCATATTTGAACTCTAATTGAACCCCTCTTTTTTACTGTTTTTTTGTTTGTTTGTTTTTGGGGTTTTTTGTTGTCTTAGATGGCCTGACTCAGCAGGTGGGGGCAGTTTCTGAGTTCACCTTCGTTCAAACAGTGCAGAAATGGTTTCGCTATGCTCCAGACCGGATGGGTGGTGCAGGACGCCCGATATCCAGCCCCGTCATGGAGTAAACTAAAAACAGTAAATAATACATTTAACAAACAAGCAAGCTCTAAATTCAAGCGGAGAGACTGCAGACGTAGCCGCACCATTCCAGGGATTTTTGGTTAGCATGAGGGGTCTAGCCAGGACCCTTACTGGATACTTGGTGGGAATCGAACGTGCGACTCCAAAGATGTGTAGTATTACCACTACACTATCCAGCTGCGCTACACTATCCAACAAAAAAAGTTTTTAGAAAATTTGATAAAGTCTGATGCTTAATATTGTAGGGATATTAATATCCCTACAATATTAATACGGATTAATAACACAGAGAAGTCATACTTCTGTTATGACAGAATTAATTGGGTAAATTATATTTACAATTGTAACATTGTAAACTTAACGTTATGATTTTACATTATATTAAATTGTAACATGATGTAAAATCGTAACATTGTAAACTTAACGTTACAATTTTACATTATGTTGCAATTTAACATAATGTGAAATTGTAACATTGTAAACATAATGTTACAATTGGAACATCAGTCCATCTATCCATGCATCTTCATCCGCTTTATCCGAGGCCGGGTCGCGGGGGCAGCAGCCTAAGCAAAGAGGCCCAGACCCAACACGCTGTGTACTCACCTTTGCTAAGTACATGTGAGATCTTGAATAAAAAAAACAAAACAAAACACACTTTTCTTTTCTGTTTTATTGAAAGCACTTTACAGAAAGTGTAATTGTTTGTAATGAAGAAAGAAGTAGGTAGGTTTCCATGTGTAATTAGTGTGTTATTGCAGAAGAAGCTTAATGTGTAGTTTGCAAAAACAATGGGGAAAAAAAGGTGGCCGAAGAAGAAAAGATAAATGTCCTTTTTTTTAAGTATTCCCTCGGCCGGTCGTTTGGCTTATGACGTGTGGCGAGGACTCTGCTACAGAACTCCGCCAGTTCGAACCCCCCACGAACTCACGGCCCTGCGCGGGGGGCGGGGAAACGCACTCGCATTTCCTTTTTGCTTTTTCCTGCTCGAGCCAAGTCCTCCGCCCGCTCTTCATCTCTCTCATTACCCCTTATTACCTTACACTCATGCCTTTGCCTTTCACCACTTCAAAACGAAGCCTACTTCAATATTACCTTCATACGCTCTCTTTGCTTTTGGCTTTCCTCATGCTGTGTACTCACCTTTGCTAAGTACATGTGAACAGATCTTGAATAAAAAAACAAAACAAAACACACTTTTCTTTTCTGTTTTATTGAAAGCACTTTACAGAAAGTGTAATTGTTTGTGATGAAGAAAGAAGTAGGTAGGTTTCCATGTGTAATTAGTGTGTTATTGCAGAAGAAGCTTAATGTGTACTTTGGAAAAACGATGAGAAAAAAAGGTGGCCGAAGAAGAAATGATAAATGTCCTTTTTTTTCAAGCCTTCTCTCAGCCGGCAGTTTCAGTGCCACGGCCCTCGCTTGGGGGGTGGGGAGACGTGCCCCCCAAGGAGACCTGCTAGATTGTTCAGAAGGTTGTTCTCATCCATCCAGATGGAGGATCACTAACAGGAGCGTGGAAGACTCCAGAATCCACTCTGGCTGGAATCCGGTGGATATGCAGTGTGTACAGGTACAGGACCATTTAAACGGACAGCATTTATAGAATGACTATTAAAAGTCAGCGAGTGTCAGTAATGTTAATGTGGTTATGTTAGTAATACACCGAGTGCTAATATAAGAGCTTTAAGATGCATTTGTAGATATTATTACGTGTTTTACCGTCTTTATGGTGCTAGCTTAAAGTTACGGTGTAAACGTTAGCTTATATTGGAGGAAAGCTGTTACTGGTTAAACGATGTTAGCACAGAAATATTAGCTTCTGTCATGACTGATGAAGTTACTAGTTAATAAAGTTTTCAGTAAAGTGATTAATCGCAGCCACAGGTTGACAGCAAATATCTCGATTAGCTTCAGTGCATCTGTAATAAATATGTGCAAGTTTCAGTGCTTCGTTTAAACTGTATGATACTTATACTGACCCAGGGTCAGTGTAAAATACAATCCTAGATGTGTGAACAAAGCCACTGTAAATTTAATCCTGCATGACAAACCTCAGGATGCAGATTATTATTACTCTTTCCTGCTGGCACACCTGAGAGTCAGCTAGAAACTTATAGTGACGTGGACATCATGCAAAGACTGCCAGACTCTGTAATACTGCAAATGATCAGTGACTCAGGTTAACACTAAACTTCAAACGGTACCTCTGTGTGCTGAACATCTAGGATTGAGTCAGGCTGCATTGACTGTGGGACTTTAATGTGTTAAAAGCAGGTTGAAGACGGCTCAGAAACATTTGAAGATTAAAATTTAGCATTATGGCTGCTGGTGGTTTGTAATATCTACTCAGCTGTATTTTTGTTACTAATTTATGTTTGTTGTTGTTTAACACAGATTTCAGAAGAGCAAATATGCTTAATAGTTTAACTAGATTTCATTTGTCAGTGTTTGACTGCTGAGTCACCGGAAGAACTCATTTCATTCATTCTCCATATGATGTTAATTTACAGAAATGTTTCACAGGAACTGATTTCTCCCAAAGGTTGAACTAGTGTGTTTCCATAGATTACCTCTGTATGAATGTACTTCTTAAATGAAGGCAAGTGTTTGTCCTTTTTTGTTCCTCAGGTACAGTACGTGATATCAAGGGCAGGTGGTCAACACTGGGGACAAGAAGCAGACATACTTCCAAGAGGGAGCTGCAGTGAGGTCAGAGGTCAGAATCTGAAACAGCTCAGGTTTATATTTTAGAGGTTATAAAAAATCAAAATGTATTTATAAAGAAACCTTTAAATAATAGTCATAATTATGATTATTATAAGAAATATCAAACATTTAAGTGGATTTTCTGTTACACATATTGTGTTAGCCCTGCGATAAACTGGCAGCCTGTCTTTGTCCTGTATCAGCTGGGATAGGCTTCATCCTCCCGCAACCTTGAATTGGATACATTTTATTCCAATTATGTAATCTGATCATTTACAAACTCAAGGTATCTAATCAAAATGTAAGTAATAATTATAAAATGGGAAAGCAGAAATAAGTGTGACATAAATGTAAATGTGTGAGCTGACATAGAGCTACATGCAGTCTGAAAAACCTTTGTTGTCAAGTTTGCAGGTATATCAGCACGAGACATTCTTACATAGAAGAGACATTAAAGTCTCTAACTCAGTGAAGCATTATTGGTCCCGTCTGTTTGGATAAATATAGTAAGTTGATGTATGTCCATTTATTGACACATTTTCTTAAGTGCTTATCCAGTTCAGGATCACAGTGGAGCTGCAGCTGGATATGTTCACTAAATAAACCTTACAAAAGTTAACAATAAACCTGCATCCATGTACGTTGTTGTCCACAGGATGAGAAAATCAAACTGGAACACTGTGGAACATGTTAATAAATGTTTGTGTGTTTATGCCTGTGTCTTTCACAGGAGGCGCTGGAAGGTTTCCCTAATAGTTCCTGGTGAATCAAAGCAGAACCATAAAGGTTGCTGGACTGCATGATGGCCTTACCCCTGAGCAGTTATCCTGTTAAAGGATGAACCAGTTAGAAGCTGTTTTCAAAGTAGCTGAGCAGATTTCATCTCAAGTAAGCGATTAACTGTTTGTTCATCTGTTCCGCCACTTAAAGAGCATTTAAGGACGTCTTTTGAGTGTCCAGTTGAATTAATTCTACTGGCTCTCATGGTCATTTGTTATTATAGTCATATTTTTCATGTTCATCCAGCTATTTAGTAAATTCTATCTATTTAGTAATATCCGTCAGCTATAAAATGTAATATAAATATAAAAATATCTAAATATCTCCTGCCCTTTATGTTTTAATGATGTAAGTCTGTTATCGGGTTACATTAGCATTCCTCACATATCAATGAGATGCTGTACAGTACAATCCTACTGACACAGCAGAGGGATAACGACAGCTATTCAACATCGTTACACGACACATTCGAGCTGCATGACGCAGACAAAGTGACTAAATCATCTTTTTGTGGTTTATTGTCTTCAAACCAGCAGACAAAGCCGATGGCAGAAGATGTCGGAGAAGAACTTCAGGCCGTGGACTGAAAAGGTATTTTTTTCTTGTTATCAAAAGACATTTGGAGTGGCAGCTTCTACAACTGGTTGTGCTAAAGTAAAGCTTACAGTCTAAGAAATCACAGTGTTGATATTCAGCACAAAGAGAAAAGCTCACTTGTTTGAATTTATTTACAATCATAGTTTTATAAATTCTGACTGTAAACAGCTTTTACAGCTTTGATATTGTTTGACACTCGATATCAGGTGATAGGGTTTAATTTAAAGGTTTCTGTGTCCCAATGAGCCATTTACACTGATCAGTGTCAGTTTAACTGTAACACATTCATTATTTAGATTCAACAAAGAAATAACTGAATGTAAAAAATGGCAGCCCTCAGGCAGGTTTATAGAGATACATGCATGCATTATGAAATTTATGTATCCCAGATAATTGTTATTCATCTAGTCATGGCAGACCTACCTCTTCCTCCCAAGTTAACTGCAACCCAAAATAACTAGTGGGGCTATTTACACACTCACAACCAGTGTGGGGTAAAAAGAGCCACCAAAAAACTGTCAGCCACAGATGTGCTAGAAGAGTTAGAAGCTCTACTTATGGAGAAACTTTCTAAGTCTAACAGGGGACAGGAACTCCTGCCCAAGTAACATGATATAAGCCCACATACAGCCCAGCCATAAAGTGAACCAAGTTAAAGACAGCATGGGACCAAATGCATGTAACCAGCCTGCACCCACCTGACATTTCTTCCTCCTGAATTAAATGAATGAAGGGATGAAAGTTAAATGACTACAAACCTAAAGCCACTAGTTCCCACACTGGAGCTCCCTGACACTGTGTGTTAACTGTATTTAGCTTGTATCAACAGTTGTAACAGGCTAAGCCACCTGAGACACTGCATTGAATTTGTTCCTGTCTTACTGGTTTCAGCTGACTGGTTTCAACTCAGATATTCTGCTTTTTCCTTTCAGTAGATCAAAGCAGCTCGTGCTCCTTCTGCTTCCAATTTAGAAGAAGAAGAAGAAGGCGAAGGCTTCAGCGAAGTGGCGTTCATGGTCTCAGTGAACAGTCACGGTCACACACTGCATGTGGTTTTAAAAGCAACATGTCTGTTCACCACAACAATGGAGATGTGTAATATTAGTGCAGCTATGGTTTGTTCTTGAACATCAGTTCTGTTTTCTACTTTGATCACTCAGACCAAAAAAGTGTTGTTTTCAGATTCTTTCTTTTAAATCTATAAAGCACCTGTTCATTTTTTTTTATTACAATTAGTTTCACATAAATGTTAGTGTTTCCTTTTATGATCTTTTAATGCTTACACTACACTGTACATGAAATCAAACCTAATAATGAGGCAGATAACATTCCTGTTACGATCCAGACTAGTGGTCTTACTGGGGCCGGTGAACAGGACTGTAAGCTTGCCATTGTGCCAGTTAAAGTAAAATCAAAGAGAGGTCAAAGAATAGTGGAAACGTATGCCTTTCTGGACCAAGGGAGTTCAGCATCCTTTTGTACAGCGGGTCTTATGGACAAGCTGAATATTGCTGGGAGGAGGACAAAGATTCTCCTGCGCACCATGGGACAGGAGAAAGTGGTGGACAGTTTCATTGTACCTGAACTTGAAGTTGCTGGATTGGACAGTGACATGTACTGTGATATGCCTAACCTCTTCACTCAGCATAAAATGCCTGTAGATATTGGTAACATCCCAAATCAACAGGACCTGGTTGACTGGCCACATTTGAAGCATGTTCATTTGCCAGAAATTAAGGCCAATGTTGAGCTTTTGATTGGCATGAATATGCCCAGAGCTCTAGAACCTTTGGAGGTCATCCGGAGTGTAGGTGATGGACCCTTTGCCATTAGGACTGTGCTCGGCTGGACTGTGAATGGGCCACTTAATCGAGAATGCTGTGGAAGGCCAGGATGTTTGGCAACAGTTACCGCCAACAGAGTTTCTGCTGTCACACTGGACAAGCTATGGAAACAGCAGTTCAAGATGGATTTTCCTGAGAGCAGCAATGATGAACAGATGGGGCTGTCAAAGGAAGACTTGAAGTTCCTGGAATTGGCCAGCAAGATGGTGACTTTGGGGGATTGGCACTACAGCATTGCCCTGCCACTAAAAGACCGAGACATAAGAATGCCTGACAACTGTGCAATTGAGCAACGAGCCTTAGGTTTGAAGAAAAGGTTCATCAGAGATAAAGACTTTCATAAAGACTACACTGCCTTCATGACAGATCTTATATCTAGAGGATATGCAAAGAGAGTCCCAGTCACAGAATTAGAGCGCCAGAAATGGGGAAGGATTAAACGTAACTTTGTTCCTGGAGATGTGGTCCTTATAGTGGATGATTCTGCACCTCGTGGTTCTTGGCTCATTGGGAGAGTCACCGGAGCTGCACCAGATGAAAGGGGGCTTGTGCGTCAGGTCTGGATTAAGACCCCAACCAGCCATGTGTGCAGACCCATCACAAAGATATGCCTTCTTCAGGAGGCCTCTGACCCATGACTATGACATTTTTGACACAGTGTGACATAACTAACTTTGAATTGACTTTAATGTTATGAGATGTACATCAGACTGACTATATTTAGGCTAAGTGCTGGTAACCTCTGGCCTATGACTGACTGACCATGTGCAGACAGAAGAAAAGAAGAGAAGACATGAGAAAATAACTTTGGTGGACTTTTGAGTATGTTATGTTGTCTCACTGGGTGTCTGTGATATGATGAAGTGTGTGTTGTGAGTTATGGTGTTGGATGTGTAATTATTACTGTAAAAATGTAATAATTAGGGGCCGGAATGTTGTGGATAGGCGTAGCTTTGGGTCACGTGGTGTCAGTAATAGTGATTGCTATATCACCTGTTCACGGCCCGAGGGAAATTTTGTGAATGAGTGGGTGATGGGGGAAGTCGACTTTTGCTGACCGCTCAAGCGTCCCAAGGCGTTCCCAGGCCAGCCGAGAGATATAATCTCTCCAGCGTGTCCTGGGTCTGCCCCGGGGCCTGCTCCCGGTGGGACATGCCTGGAACACCTCACCCAGGAGGCGCCCAGGGGGCATCCTTGTCAGATGCCCGAACCACCTCAGCTGGCTCCTTTCGATGTGGAGCAGCAGCTGCTCTACTCTGAGCCCCTCCCGGACGGCCGAACTTCTCACCCTATCTCTAAGGGAGAGGCCAGCCACCCTTCGGAGGAAGCTCATTTCTGCCGCTTGTATACGCGATCTCGTTCTTTCGGTCACTACCCACAGCTCGTGGCCATAGGTGAGGGTAGGGATTGTAACATTGTAAACATAATACAATTTTACATTATGTTACTGTCAGAGTCGGACGGTGCCCCGACCGGTCGACCTGTGTGTGTGTGTTTTTTTGTTCTCCTCTCTCGCTCCGCTTTTTCTCCGCTGCGATTGTTACCTCCGACCCGTAAGTGCTGCCACTCTGAGCTGCCTAATAAGCCTGGACGCGATCGAGACGGAGAGACGGAAGGGGACACTTCACTGATTCTAGGGAGTTTTGTGGACACACGAGGGGAGACGGGGAGAGGAGCACTGAAGGGACTTGCACTGTGGATAACTGTGGATTGATTTTGGCTTCACTGTAAATAAAGACACTGTTCAACTTAAACGAGAGGTCCGCGTCTAGGTTCGCTAACTCACCACCCTTAACAGCTACAATTTAACATCATGTAAAATTGTAACATCATGTTTACAATGTTACAATTTGTAAATTGTAACATTGTAAACATAATGTTACAATTTTATATGATGTTAAACTGTAACATAAAGTAAAATTGTAACATTATGTTTACAATGTTACAATTTTACATTATGTTAAATTGTTACATAATGTAAAATTGTAACATTATGTTTACAATGTTACAATTTGTAAATTGTAACATTGTAAACATAATGTTACAATTTTATATGATGTTAAACGGTAACATAATGTAAAATTGTAACATTATGTTTACAATGTTACAATTTGTAAATTGTAACATTGTAAACATAATGTTACAATTTTATATGATGTTAAACTGTAACATAATGTAAAATTGTAACATTATGTTTACAATGTTACAATTTTACATTATGTTAAATTGTAACATAATGCTTAACAGATAATGGTTATCCTCTTTTTATATCATACATCATTGTCTCTGTAGGAGGGTCTGGAGCACCCCCTGCTGAGCCGCTGGGCTCAGTACCTTGCAGGCAGGTCCGACGATGACTTCATCATCTCACCTGAGCTCAAAATTCTGGTGCGTGAAGGCGTCCCTCGGGAGTATCGGCAGAGAGTGTGGCGCTGTTTGGTCCGAGCCAGAACTTTGACAAGCCAAGAGTGCCACATGCAACGCTATCAGCAGGTACAGCTGTAGAGAGAGAGAGTGCTTTATCCGCACCTGAGCACAGGTGGCTCCTCCTCCTTCCTGTTGGGAATGCTGGCGAGCACTCAGTAATCCTGTTCTGTTTCCAGCTGTGTGAGAAGAGTCGGACAGCTCCTAATCCTGCCTCCAGGCAGGTCCAGCTGGACCTTCACCGAACCCTGACGACCAATCAGCACTTCTCCTCGCCGTCCAGCCCCGCCCTCCAGCCCCGCCCTCCAGCAGCTCCGCCGCATCCTTCTGGCCTTCTCCGGGCATAACCCTGCCATTGGCTACTGCCAGGTACTCAACAGGTCAGAACAAAAGTATAAATTTTATATCTGAGTTCTTATGTGGACCCGCCTTCCAGGCAGAACCTCACCTTCCATGAATGTCCACAGGTTAGCGGCCCTCGCTCTGCTGGTCCTCCAAAGTGACGAAGACGCCTTCTGGTGTCTGGTGGCAGTGGTGGAAGCCATCATGCCTCAGGACTACTACACCAAGAATCTGGTGGCCTCTCAGGTCAGCAGACACACTCACCTGCTTGCCTGCTGTGATCTGTTTTAGTGATCAGTGAGGCTGATCTCTGTGAGTCTTTGTGCTCAGGCGGACCAGCGCGTGCTGAAGGACTTCATGGCGGAGAAGCTTCCTCGCCTGGCATCTCACTTTGAGGATCACAACATTGACGTCTCTCTGGTCACCTTCAACTGGTTCCTGGTGGTTTTTGTGGAGAGTCTGCCCAGCGACATCCTGATGCCTCTGTGGGACGCCTTCCTGTATGAGGGTACCAAGGTACCATACACCCGAACACACCATGACAGAAATGCAGACAACACTTGAATGCACCACAGTAGTGTCCATGGAAACAAAAATGATTTTGTTTTGACCTTTAGATGTCTTTATTTACATTTTAGGAGTAATAAGACATTGTTTACTAAGCATGGGGAACTGTCATGTGACATGAAATAGGAGTGGGAAAGCAGATCATTCTAGTAACGACCTCACAGTCTACCACAAGCAGCGTAAATCCAGACGATGAGCGGGACAATGGCTTTGGGCTTGTTTCTGCAATGTGACAAATGCAGCACAGCTTTTACATCGTTTGTCTCAGGAAATAAAATCACAGTTCAGACACAGAAATATATACCACACAGGGATAAATGCTGACAACAGCTTCAGCCACGTAGATCCAACCCAAAAGTTTAATTTAAACTTAAAGCTCAACTACCAAGTAAGTTAATATTATCTGGCAACTGAGGAACCAAGTGGCTTATTGGAAATCGATCAGAGCTGTAATGAGTAAAGGGCCCAACTGCACCACAACTGAAAGAGTAATTTTATGACTCACCTCCTCAAAGTTTCCAATTAATTGTGTGGCGTGAGTGTCCTGTTATGAAATGCGTGTCTGTGCTGCAGGTGATCTTCAGATACACTCTGGCTCTGTTCAAATACAAAGAGGACGACATCCTGAAGATTCACGACAGCGTGGAGATCTACCAGTACCTACGCTTCTTCACAAAGACCGTCTCCAATGCCAGGTACGCACTCGCCTCCACCCGCCTTAATCTACGAGCTGTTACACTCTCAGAAGTGTAGCGGATGTAGCTGTTGAATCTTTGAGCTTCAAACCCTTTTTACTGAAATTTTGTGAGAAGTTTAAATTTCCCTGATCACAGTAACAACGATTTAAAGATTTTTAAGTATCTGCAGCTCTCGGATACATGTGGTCCAGTCAGTCCAGTATTTCCTGCTCAAACTGCAGTACCTGAAGTATCAAGCAGCATAAAACAGAAACACTCAAGCTGATCAGTTTCCAGTTCCTCTGTGTTGGTGATCGAGTCCTTTCCACCTGCGTGTGTCCATGCAGGAAGCTGACCAGCATCGCCTTCAACGACATGAACCCATTCCCCAGCCGGCTGCTGAGGAACCGGCGAGTGCTCCACCTGGAGCGCCTGCAGGCGGAGCTGCGTGAGCTGGAGGAGCAGCACAAGGAGTTCATCACCGAGAGCGTCGTACGAAAAGACAAAGAGCTCGACGTCATGGTGAGCGAGGACGACGAGGACCTCTGATCACACGGGACGCTTCAGCTGCTCACTTCGAGACGACGATGAGTTTTCCATGAGTTCAAGAGAATTTCACTAAACCGGCTGTTAACTGGTTTCCTTCACACCAAACACAGGATTGTGTCAGGTTCACCATCTCTACTAACACTACAAGGAAACAGACGCATACAGATTTAACTGCATCACATCTCTGAAACAAGCTTGCAGTAAACAAATGTGTACTGTGTTCACGTGTGTAATAAGTCAGGCTGCAGAAATGTGCAGATGTATTTCAGTGAATTCATTTGGATTAATATGTGATAGCTTATTTATTTCATTGCATCTTTTGCTTTATACCTAAAAATGCATGACATTTCTAAATGTAGTCACATCCCTATGAAACATGGTTGATTATCAGCTGTAGTCACAGCTGGTGATAAAGTAATTAAAATGTCCAGCTATTCAAAAATAGGGCATTCTGCACAATGAGTACTTTTTGGTACTTGAAGTATATTTTGATGCTGATGCTTCAGGGCATTGTGCTGCATTGTCGAAGCTCTCTGGGCTTCCGGTTAGAACGACCTCACAGTGTTTTATTTTGATCTGGTGTAAAGTGCATTGTGCAGAAATGACAGCATGATAGTCACATGATAAAACTGACTTTTCTTTTTTTTTTATTTTACTGGGTGTGCATCTTGTTCAAATGTCTTTTTCAGCATCTGTACATAAATATTCTGTATATAAATATTTGATTTTCATTTATTTTACAGAGTCCTTTATTTTGTTTCACAAATATGACATTCATGTCAAATGACATCTGCAGACTTTATAATGACCAGCAGGGGGCAGTGTATTGCAGTCTATCAGAACATTTACTGAGACCTGTTTCATGCACTAGTTTCATGTCTCATTGAATCCAACATGATGTTGATTTTGTAAATTAAGGTCACATGTTCATCACATCTAATTTCAAAACACTGATCAATTTAAAAAAAAAATGAATTCCATACCAATTGCAGGAATAAAATAGGAATAAATAACAAACGAGAAATACATACAAAACAAGAGAAAGGCACACATGAGAGAACAGGTCACATGACAGCACAGCATTATCTACCCACAATTTGAACTAAATAACAGATAGCACAGGCAATGAAAACAAACGGAAATCAGAATAAATTTAAAAACTTTTATTGATGTTAACTTGAAGTGCTGAATTAGCCCTGTTGTCAGTTCAAATCACTTCAATCTATAGCGCACTTTAAGGTCTTTAGACCTTAAAAAGTAATACACTGCAAGGTAAGCTTGCAGCATCTTACTTTAAGGTCAACTGTGAAACTTTGTGGAAAGCCTGAGACAAGTTGATGAGTCAGTGAAGCGCACTTCCTTCTGATGACGGCTATACTGAGGTGAGTTTTTAAGCATATCCTGAACTTTATTCATTATTAGACTTCTGACACCTGGCAAATAAACTCTCACGCGATATGAGAACATAACAGCAAAAAGCCAGTAGCTGGTACATGAATGGATAAAAATTGGATCCCTCAGGGAGGCGCCACCACTTGATCTTCTCCACCGTCGTGGTTGGTGTTCTTCGTCGTCGTTGGCCAAGGTTGAGTCGGAGATCCATCACAAGTAGCCGATGTTGAGGGCCAATATTGGTTGATGGTATGACTTTTACGTTCGTGACTAGTCTGAGATGGGGTCTTCGGACTAGCCAGTAGTCGATTTGGGTGTCTCTGCCGCCGCTGGAGTACGTGATGAGGTGTGCCGGCTTCTTTTTGAAGAAGGTGTTGGTCACGGCAAGATCGTGGGCCTCTGCGTAGTCCAGTACCCGGCAACCCTCGTCGTTTCTGGTCCCAAATCCTTGGCCGCCATGGAATCGGTGATATCCGTCTCTCCCCTTGCCTACATGTCCGTTTAGGTCGCCGCCTACCGCCACGTGTTCCTCAGGGCTAATGGTTTGCAGGTGGTCGTCGAGGGCGCGCCAGAATTCTGTCTTCTCCTCGTCGGGGCAGTTGGTCTGTGGTGCATAGCAGGAGATAATCCGTAGGACGGTCGGGTCGGCGTCGATCTTCACTGACATGATGCGATCCGATATGCGGGTAACTTCGACCACGTTGTGCCGGAGCTTTATTATTAGACTTCTGACACCTGGCAAATAAACTCTCACGCGATATGAGAACATAACAGCAAAAAGCCAGTAGCTGGTACATGAATGGATAAAAATTGGATCCCTCTTAGATTGAATTGGTTGCCCTCTTATATTACGTTGTTTTGAACCTAACCGCATCCACTGAATTAATGCAGTTTTCAGGACAGTAAAAACAGAGAACTCTGATATACACAATTTCTGATTGCTGATAGTGTTTCTTAATGCAAAATGGGCTTCCATTTAAAATGCAATTGCTTTATGTTCGATCTTTAGTGAAGAAGGGTCATTTTTGATTCTGTGGACAAGGGATGCAAATGGAATGTGAAGGCAACAGGTAGTAGGGTGAATTAGGGTTTCGTGTGGTCTTCAGTGCATGAATTTTATTGCCACTTTATTTCAACTTTTTATTAATGTACTCAAAAGAAAAACAAGAACCACAAAGGAGATTCTTGTGATTCTTGTTTGTGCTATCTGTTTGTGAAAGAAAGCACATTTTACCACATCATACTGTGTTTGCTGCCATTTATTTTACTCGTCCTGCCTGAGTGTCTGGGCTGCGTTTGTCTGTGCACCTTTGTTCTGGCCTTCTGCTGATGGGTTTCACATGCTGGGCTTTCCCTCTTGGTCCACACCCAGCAGCCTGCTGCTGACCACACACAGCCTACAAACTGATCCATCCATGCATCCATCCATGCATGCATGGCCTGGTTATTGTTGAGTTATCACCTCCAGCTCCTTGCTCATAACCAGGTAGATACTGGGCTGGGCCTGATCTCTGAGCTCAATAACAATGACAAAAATGCCAAACACTTTACTCTTCATGGTAAAAAATGTTTATAATACAGTAAAAACTGGATGTAGCCAAAATCAGTGTTTTATATACAGTGTAAGTGAACAACATTGCTACACTGCTGGTGTTTGATTGATAGAGGCTTTCTTTATAAGAACTATGATATCATTTCTTTTGCTGATTAACAGTTTTTATATAATTTTTATATCATATATAGCTTTCAAGAAGCCAAAGATCACTGGACGAAAAGACTACAGACCTGTGGCTCTGACATCTGGTCAGGAAGTCTTTTGAGCGCCTGGTTCTCTCCTATCTTAAGACCCTCACGGCCCCCCTCCTGGACCCCCTGCAGTTTGCATACAGAGCCAACAGGTCTGTAGACGATGCCATCAACATGGCCCTACACTTTGTCCTGCAGAATCTATGCTAGGATCCTGTTTGTGGACTTCAGCTCTACCTTCAACACCATCCTTTCAGACCTTCTTCAAGGATTGCTTTCCCAGATGAATGTGCCTGATCCCATCTGCCGGTGGATCACTGACTTCCTGACGGACAGGAAGCAACCAGTGAGGCTGGGGAAGAATGTCTTGGACTCCCGGACCATCAGCACGAGCTCCCCTCAGGGCTGTGTTCTTTCTTCTATGCCCTTCTCCCTGTACACCAACTGCCGCACCTCCAACCACCAGTCTGTCAAATTAATTAAGCTTGCAGATGACACCACCATTATTGGACTCCTCTCAGACGGGGATAAGTCTGCCTACAGGATGGAGGCTGAACATCTGGTGTCCTGATGCAGCCGCAACAACCAGGTGCTGAATAAGTGTTATTTTCATTTACCACTGGCCCAAGTACATTTTTATTGGCTTGTGAACAAAGCTGTAGTTTTTGTATTTTTAAATATTAACGCAATTTAATTGAGACATTATTTATATTATTTCACTTTCAATGTGAAAAATGCTGTAAAAACGTTGAAAATAATGGTCACCCCTGTTCGCTGCAATGTAAAATAGTACAACTGCTGTCAGCCTTCATTAAGTTGCATCATTTAAACATTTGCATATTTTTATTCAACTTCTGCAGGATGCTTTGATGAAAGACTCCCTTTTCCCAAGTAGAGGCTTTACTAGAGGTCACAGGAACAGCGCTGCTGTTTTGGATGCGGAAAAATGTTGTCTTTCACTCTACCTGAGCTCAGTGTCTCAGTAAGGGCTCCGCCTCATTGTAGCTGACGCTGAAATGTTTGTGTGGGTTGCCATGACAACACCAGAAGTACATCTGAGATCGTGTCCAAATTCATGGGCTGCATCCTCCTGAGGACTCGGTGTTCTGACAAAACGTCTTACTTTGGCAAAACTAAGTAGTTCATGCGTTCTCGGCGGCTCTAGTGACCCTCGAACTCTCGGCTAGCTATCGAGGTGGTGGATAACATACGTCTCCCCCACAAGAGCACGAACCTACAACTTTTCTACTACTGTTTTTACAAGGCGTACACGGTAAAAACATTATGCTGTTATTTGTTAAGCACTTGTGCATCTTGTGAAAAGAAATAAGTGGCTGAGATGGATGTCATATGTGCTATTGATATTATTTTACTCGTTTCTAGTTTTCACGGTGCTCCATGATTGTGAGAGGAATAAAAAAGAATTGTGGACATCAGTACGAAGCATGGATTCTTTTGACCAGAGTAGATACACTGGTCCCTTGAATATACTAATCTTTTTGAGGTGGGTGACTGTTCCTGTGTATTTACAGAAACAATGGTTGTGATAACCTCAGCTGTTTCAGAGGGTGACTGTTCGTTGCTTTGCGCACTTTTAAATCTGTATACAATGGTTTGTTCCCTTTTTGTGTTCTGAGGTTTAAACAAAGATGTACTAGATGTATTATACCGGTCCCTCGAATCTACAAATCTTTTAGATGTGGATGACTGTTCATTTTCATCTGGAATTGCCCACCCCTGTTCTACATGCTTCCGAGGGAAACCTCACACTGAAGATTGGCAAGATGGCGCCGGTGTGTGTGGCTGCTCGTCTGTCACTGCCAAGTTTGTTCCTGTTTATGTTATTTTTAATTTGTGTCATTCATGAAACAAAGTCTCTGCTGAGGTATGATCGCTAGACACTATTGGACCTCAAACCTGTGGTCCAAAATATTGTGTCCTTTGGAGCTGGTGGGCAGCAACCCCTGCCCCCATTTGCATCGGAAACCCCGGGTTACCTGTACCGGGTTCCCACGCTACCTTCCCGGCGAAAGCGTCCTCGTCGCCGGGGTAAACGAAGCGGTCGCCTGGTGAAGCTAAAGGTTTATCTAAAGAATTATTCTGCTGTTTTCCGACCAGTGCATGGATTCTTGCCAAGGCTGTTTGCGTCTCGGCGTTTTCTGGATCCTGTTGATACCTGTTTGGTGCCTGTGGTCGGCTTTGATGATGATGCTCCTCGGCCTCGCTGCCCATGCCCTCCCAGGCTAAACCTCCGCTGTCAACATTATCGGAATCTGAGATCGCTGCGGCGGGTTTCTGGACCTCCTGAACCCCGAGCGCCAACTCCAGCTCCAGCTAGGATTGGCCTGGTGAACGCCAGATCACTTTTAAACAAAACTTTTATTCTTCGGGACTTCTTCAGTTCCCGTGATCTGGATTTTCTGTGTGTGACTGAGACGTGGCTGAGTGTTGGTGAGTCCAGTGTTCTATCTGAACTTTTACCTGTGGATTGTTGCTATTTTAACTCGCCACGGACGTCAGGCAGAGGTGGAGGCACAGTGACTGTTTACAAAAAGGATTTTAAATGTAAGCAGTGTTTTCTACAGCCTTCGTTCTCCAGCTTTGAACTTACCTCATTTGAGGTGAGTCGTACAAACCCGATTTTCTGCTCTGTCATCTATCGCCCCCCGAAATACAATAAGAACTTCATAAACGACTTTTCTGATTTTTTAGCTGGGATTATGCCCAACTATGATAGTGTTCTTATTGTTGGAGATTTTAATATACATGTATGCTGTCCTGATAAGCCACTGGTAAAGGACTTTTTAAGCCTTATTGACTCTTTTAGCCTGGTACAGTCCGTACGTGGCCCTACACATGAGCACGGACACACACTGGACCTTGTTCTGTCATATGGTCTGCCTGTCACTGACTTGGAGATTTGTGACTGTGCACTCTCAGATCATATGCCTGTGTTATTCAACGTTGGTTTGACATATACCGCAGTTAAACCTGGCGCTGCTACTCGGTGCTGTCGGGTTATTAACCCCGCCACTGCTGCGCAGTTTTCTGCTGCTTTTAATCAGCTCGGCGGGCCTTCTGACTTTGTTTCCTCTGACACAGAAGACCTACATTCCTGGTTTAATTCTTGCTGTCAAAAAATCATGGACTCTGTGGCTCCTTTAAAAACCAGGCAGCTTAAGGCTAAACCTGAGCCTTGGTTTAATGAGAGCAGTCGTGCTGTTAAGAGGGAATGTCGTCGAGCAGAACGGAGGTGGAAAAAGGATAAACTGCATGTATCATTTCAAATTCTCAAAGACTGCTGGCATCGCTACCAGAACACTGTTAAAGAGGCAAAAAGGGAATATTTTGCAAATATTATTTCTTCCAACTGTCATAACCCACGTGTGTTATTTAGGACCATTGACACTGTTCTTAATACTCCTTTGAATGTCTGTTTGGAAGTTTCTCCTGAGATTTGCAATGATTTTCTGAACTTTTTTATTGAAAAGGTTGTCACCATCAGGGCTCTTATCACAGCTCCTGACTCTGACCCCTCTGTCTCTGTCCCTTGCGCTGCTGTTTTCACTCAGTTTGAGCTTGTGACGCTCTCCTCTTTAGAGGATGTGGTTCGCCATATTAAGCCCACAGGTTCCCCACGGGATCCTGTCCCTCCACAATTCTTTAAAGAAATTTTTCCTAGTATACAACAGTATGTCCTTGACATTATTAACAGCAGTCTGTCTTCTGGTGTGGTTCCTGCAAATTTCAAACATGCAGTAGTACAGCCACTGCTTAAGAAACCTGGCCTTGATCACACAGTTTTAGCGAACTATAGGCCTATTTCCAAGCTGCCTTTAGTCTCCAAGGTTTTAGAGAAAATTGTTTTTAGTCAACTGAAAGATTTTCTAGATGAAAATGGAATCTTTGAGGTTTTTCAGTCAGGTTTTAAAACCCTTCACAGCACAGAATCTGCATTACTAAGGGTTTTTAATGACATCCTTCTGGCATGTGATTCTGGTAACCATGTTGTTCTTGTCTTGCTTGACCTAACTGCTGCCTTTGACACAGTAGACCACAATATTTTAATTTCTCGATTACATGATGTAGTGGGTATTGGTGGCACTGCACTCAATTGGTTTAGGTCTTATTTGTCAGATAGAACTTTCTCTGTCAGCCTTCTCGGTTACGAATCGTCTTCTGCTCCTCTGTCATGTGGTGTCCCACAGGGCTCAATTTTAGGGCCACTGCTCTTTTCTCTGTATCTACTGCCTCTGGGTTCTATCCTTAGAAGGCATGGGATCTCATTTCACTGTTATGCCGATGACTGCCAAATTTATTTGACACTAAAACGCAAGGATGCCATCTCCATAAAACCTCTCTTGACATGTCTAGATGACATTAAAGCTTGGTTGGCTCGAAACTTTTTAAATTTTAATAAAAAGAAAACAGAAGTGTTGGTGTTTGGACCCAGTGGTCCCTGTGAGTCCTCCTCTGTTGTTTTAGGATCCCTGGAAGTCTATTTTAAATCTGTTGTTACTGACCTTGGTTTTAAGTTGGACAGTGATTTTAAATTGGACAACCAAATCAGAGCAGTGGTGAAGTCCAGTTTTTATCATTTAAGGCGACTGGCAAGACTAAAATCTTTTCTTTCGAGGCAGCACCTTGAAACAGTGATCCATGCTTTTATTTCTTCCCGCCTGGACTACTGTAACTCACTTTATGTGGGGGTCAGTCAGTTATTGCTCTCACGTCTGCAGCTGGTTCAAAATGCGGCTGCACGACTCCTAACAGGAACTCGAAAGAGAGAGCATATAACCCCCGTGCTGGCCTCTCTGCACTGGCTGCCTGGGTCTTTTAGAGTTAATTTTAAAATTCTTATGTTTGTTTTTAAATGTCTACACAGTCTTGCCCCGCCTTACCTCTCTGAGCTTCTTCATCCCCACATACCCTGTCGGTCTCTCAGGTCAGCTGACCAGCTGCTCCTGGAGGTACCGAGATCCAGGAGGAAGCTCAGAGGGGACAGGGCCTTCTCTATTGTGGCTCCAAAATTATGGAATAATTTGCCCATGCATGTTAGAGAGGCCCCTTCACTGTCCACTTTTAAATCACGTCTTAAAACCCACTTTTATTCCTTGGCTTTTAACCTCAGTGAGACTTAGTTTCTTTTTTAATGCAGTAGTTATTTAATTAATGATTTCACTCTTCTTTTATTTGTTTTTTATTTATATCTCATGTAATTTTATTTTACAGTTCCAATGTACAGCACTTTGTGTCAGCTGTGGTTGTTTTAAAGTGCTTTATAAATAAAGTTGATGATGATGATGATGATGTGTTTACAGAAACACTGGGTGTTGGAACCTCAGTAGTTTCTTTTTGGCTGACAGACTCTGGAGCTGTACAAGAGGAATAAAGAGCTGCAATGCTTTTGTGAACCTGACCTGGGAAGGGAGAGAAATATATTTTTGTTTTGTTTTTGTTTGTCTTCTTGTTTTATTTGATTCCTTGTGGGATTTGGATCCAACAAGTAAAGTATGCATATTATGCACACACACAAACACACATGCAGCTATTACCATTTCTTGTATTCTTGAATAAAGACATTGATCTGACACATTTAAAATGCAGCCAATTGTTTTTATTGTTATATTATTAAGAAAAAAGAAAAGGTGGGGGTGGGGGGATGTAAAGAAGAGCTTAAAGGAAAGGGCTAGAGGAGAGAAAACCCCAACAATTAGCAGGGCATTTTTTTACTTGGACAAATTGTTAATAAAGTTTCCATATCTGTAACAATGATGACAGTATAATTGTTTATAAACAATTATATTGACAATTATATGTGTCCAGTATGTTGGCTCATTTTCTTTTACTTTTTGCATTTGAAAATAAAAGTTGGGCTGATTTTGACACCATTACAAGAAGTGTTGTTAATGATTCTTTTTGAATTAAAATCAGGTTACCACAAATTGTTTTTGAATTTAATTTCATTTGAAATGTTTGTCAGTGGGTAAACAATTCGTAATGCAAAGTCAGAAACATCGAGTTATTCTTGTACTGCATGCTTGCAATAAATAAGTTGTCCTAACAGTCAGTCAAAGGAGCTTGGAAAGAAAAGCGTCTGGACTTCTTTGAGTTGAAGTGACTGATATATATATTTTTTGTCTGTTTGTTTTGTTGGTTTTTGTTTTTTTCCCTTTATCACCATTCCTCTTCCCTGCTGTTTTTCTTTCCCTCTTTCTTTCTCCCCTTTCTTTCCCCCAGTCATGTCTGTCCTATGTGTAGCAAGTGAAAATAAAATAAACAATAAAAACAAAGGTGAATCAAATAGACCAATACGGCAAGGCCGGGATGGTCCATTTGGTAAAGTAAATCCGTTAGTTATATTTAACATAATGTTAAATGGCAACATTCTGTTTACAATGTTACCATTTTACATTATGTTAAATGGTAACATTCTGTTTACAATGTTACCATTTCACATTATGTTAAATGGTAACATTCTGTTTACAATGTTACCATTTTACATTATGTTAAATGGTAACATTGTAAACAGAATGTTACCATTTCACATTGTGTTAAATGGTAACATTCTGTTTACAATGTTACCATTTTACATTGTGTTAAATGGTAACATTGTAAACAGAATGTTACCATTTCACATTGTGTTAAATGGTAACATTCTGTTTACAATGTTACCATTTTACATTATGTTAAATGGTAACATTCTGTTTACAATGTTACCATTTCACATTATGTTAAATGGTAACATTCTGTTTACAATGTTACCATTTTACATTGTGTTAAATGGTAACATTGTAAACAGAATGTTACCATTTCACATTGTGTTAAATGGTAACATTCTGTTTACAATGTTACCATTTAACATTGTGTTAAATGGTAACATTCTGTTTACAATGTTACCATTTACATTATGTTAAATTGTAACATTATGTTTACGATGTTACCATTTACATTATGTTAAATTGTAACATTATGTTTACAATGTTACCATTTTACCTTGTGTTAAATTGTAACATTATGTTTACGATGTTACCATTTACATTATGTTAAATGGTAACATTCTGTTTACAATGTTACCATTTCACATTATGTTAAATGGTAACATTCTGTTTACAATGTTACCATTTTACATTATGTTAAATGGTAACATTCTGTTTACAATGTTACCATTTTACATTGTGTTAAATGGTAACATTCTGTTTACAATGTTACCATTTTACATTATGTTAAATGGTAACATTCTGTTTACAATGTTACCATTTTACATTGTGTTAAATGGTAACATTCTGTTTACAATGTTACCATTTTACATTGTGTTAAATGGTAACATTCTGTTTACAATGTTACCATTTTACATTGTGTTAAATGGTAACATTCTGTTTACAATGTTACCATTTTACATTGTGTTAAATGGTAACATTCTGTTTACAATGTTACCATTTTACATTATGTTAAATGGTAACATTATGTTTACAATGTTACCATTTTACATTATGTTAAATGGTAACATTATGTTTACAATGTTACCATTTTACATTGTGTTAAATGGTAACATTCTGTTTACAATGTTACCATTTTACATTGTGTTAAATGGTAACATTCTGTTTACAATGTTACCATTTTACATTATGTTAAATGGTAACATTCTGTTTACAATGTTACCATTTTACATTATGTTAAATGGTAACATTCTGTTTACAATGTTACCATTTTACATTATGTTAAATGGTAACATTATGTTTACAATGCTACCATTTACATTATGCTAAATTGTAACATTATGTTTACGATGTTACCATTTTACATTATGTTAAATTGTCAGTAGGCCTGGTACCGGAACCGGTACTGGACCCCCTTTTACTTTCAGCCATCAGAAGAGGGTACACTGTGGTCATAACAATACTCAGACTGTAGCATTTAAAGGTCCCAAAGTGTACCAGGAAAATATCCCCCGCACGATTACACCAGCAGCCTGAATTGTGAATGTGAGGGAGGATGGATCCATGCTTTCATGTTGTTCACTCCAGGCTGATATAAAAATGATATAACTAATACTACTTCTACTAATAATGACAATAACAACAAAATAATAATAATAATGTCAAAAATACCAGTAATAATAATAACAATAACAACATAAACAACAACATTACTACTAATAATAATAAAGATAAACAAATGTATTAAAAAATTAATAATGATAATAATAATAATAAAACTGATCATAACAGTAACAATATCAATCATAACAACAACAGTACTAACAACAATAATAACAATAACAATGAAGGTGTTGCTGCAGATCTGAGTCCCGACTCTGCTGCCTTTCTAGTGCGGCAAAGAAAGTAAGAAATAGAAAAAGAAAAACACAAATAAACTGAGTGTGAGGGTTTTTCTACAAGTTACACTGAATATTTGCACAGACATGCTGACTGTTTGCTGGGAGACGTCACCTGTCTTTTATAGAATAGCAGGTAAGCTGTTCTCTGCCGCTGCTCACACACAGACTCACACGTGGTCTGGCAGACCAACTCGTCATCGTACGTGAGCCGGCTGTCTGTGACGTCGTCTCTTCCGCTCATCTGGTGAACGCCGTCACAGACGTAATGTCCTGAGAGGAGAAGGCGCACTTATTAACGTCTCATAAACTTTCAAAGCTGACCTGCATTCAGCACATGTGTCTGAAAGCACCCACTCACCGCTGTAAGCTGAGGAGCCCAAACGACTGATCACGCTGACCAACAAATAGCGAGCAGTTTACTGGGAGAGGGCAGCGGCACCACCCGTTAGCTTAGAAATGGGCTCCATCCATACTTGAAATGAACGGTGTGCCTTTTCCCTTACCTCTTCAGTAAAGGCTGTGTCCTGGCTGATCACCAGCTGCTGTGTCAGAACAATGGGGCTGTTCTTCTTCTCCACGGTGAACGATGGAGTGAACGTAAACCACTTCAGCTGGAGGATCAGCACACTGAAAGAGATGAGACAAAGAGGAGAGGCTCAAAGGAAGACGCAAGGAGGACATGACATGAACAAAACTGACACCGACTGAACTGTGGTGGTTTGAGGCCTTTGGGGACCGATTTGAGGTTACTCACTTTGGCAGGTTCAAGAACAACAGCTCCTCTTTGATCTTCTTAGCTCCGCACTGGCATTCTTAGTCCAACAGGCCGCCCTGCAGCAGGGAGCAGGAGGAACAGGTGCATTAGAGTTAAACTCTTTTACAGATGAATTCACATATTCGTGGGAGCAAGCCTGTTCACAGAATAGAGTCTAAACGAGCTCTTACTTTCAGACTCCAGCCCCGCCCTTCAGCAGCTCCGCAGCATCCTGCTGGCTGGCACAACCTTGCCATTGGCTGCTGCCAGGGACTCAACAGGTTAGAACAAAAATATAAATATTATATCTGAGTTCTTATGTGGACCCGCCTTCCAGACACAACGTCACCTTCCATGAATGTCCACAGGTTAGCGGCCATCGCTCTGCTGGTCCTCCAAAGTAAGAAAAAATGAGAAAAAACAAGGAGCAGACCAAGCAAAAGAGGGTATTTAAAGAGACAGTGTTCTTAAGGTGCATTTTTGGCGAGTTTTATTATCTAAATGTCATTGTGTCACTTTCTTATGAGGCTTCAGTGAACTGAAAAAGCTTCTGGGATGAGAAGCGAAACGTCTTCAAAAAAGTTAAAGAAGTCCGGTTGCTTTTTTCCCCCAAGCTCCTTAGAGTTCTCTGAAAATGGTCAGGTAGAAGGACTGGACTGAAAATGAGTAAAAAAGCAGCCAAAGCCCAAGGAAGTTGAAAGATTGGAAACTATTGCTGAGGTCATGTCAGTGTAAAAAGTTACCTACAAGTCTGGCACCTTGGAAGCAAAACATAAAGAAATAAGGTGTAAGGCCAAATGTTTGGTCCTGCAGCCAACCGGACCATGAAATATAGAGCACAGGTGAACAAAGTGAGGCAGCAGTTTGCTGATTTCCACCTTGTGCCTTTCATGTTGATCAGCTTAGTAGTTTGCCAGCTTTCTAGCTGTTAAAGACTTTTGGCGAGAGGTTATTCATATTTGAACTCTAATTGAACCAAGGCCTGGGTATTTAAGTGAATATGTTACTGATAAGGAGGATTGTGATCAAGTACTTACAAACATGGATTATTGTTACAGAGCAATGTGTAACATTCCCCAAACATTCAAGGAAGCAATAACTTCATCTAACTCAGAGAAATGGGTCAGTGCAATGGATGAAGAGATGCAATCACTAAGAGAAAATGACACATTTACCTTAACCACTTTGCCTGAGGGTAAGAAGACAGTGGGGGGTAGATGGGTGTACGCAGTCAAAAACAATGTTGATGGATCTGAGAAGTACAAGGCACGTTATGTTGCTAAAGGATATAGTCAGAGGATAGGTGTGGATTATGAAGAAACATTTTCCCCTACTGCTAACCTGACTAGTATCAGAGTGTTGATGCAAAAGGCAGCACAAGAAAACATGCTTTTACACCAGATGGATGTTAAAGCTGCCTATCTTCATGCACCAATAGATTGTGAGGTATTCATGGAACAACCTGAGGGTTATGAGGTAAAATCCGACACAAATGAAAAACTGGTGTGCAAGTTGAAAAAGTCGCTATATGGGCTAAATTTATTACATTTAACAGAGTTAGAAGTTAGCGGGAAGCTAGCGGAAGTTAGCTCGCTAGTTACCTAAGCATGATATTGCATGTTCTGACTGAGAGATTTCTGAAAAAAATCAAACGTACAGCTCTGCTATCACTTCCAACATAAATGAAGACAGGAAACTAAACAGCAGTGACGTTTGTAGGGTTACTGAAGTTGGGCTAGCTGGTATATAATGATGTGCTACGTAATCGCTAGCGACACAGCTATGTTAGCATAACATAAACAGTGCAGCTGGAGGACCAACACTAACACTTTTCCACTTATAAAAGTTAACGTTAAGGTTCCTCATGGTTAGAGACAAATGCAATCGCATGGCAGGATGCTGTAAACAGACCAAACTTCAGTCAGGAGAACAACTGAGATAATCCATCCACAATACGAGGTTAGTCATTAATATACTGCAACAACATGGGAATAGAGCAGCTGCCAGAGAATTCAACATTAATGAATCAATGGTACAGAAGTGGAGGAAGCAAGAAGAATGAGTTTAATAAAGTTTGATTTATCTGACTGCTTTGTTTCGCTTGATGTGCGTTATAATCCCGTGCACCTTATGGTCCGAAAAATACGTATTGCATACTGCAGTTTAATTTTGCAAAGCACCTCTTTTTAACTTCAGTGGATATTATATATGGTTATGCTCAGGATATGTCAGCCCATTTCTACTGGAAATGCCTTTTGATTAAACTTTCAGCAAGGAATTTGTATTTGCACTGTTACATTTTTATAAAGCTTTAATGTACATAAAAACCAGCTTCTTATTTAAGTGAAAATAAATGGAAGGTTTTCTTTTTGCGCTAGTAATGTTGTGGAGTTGTATTTTGTCTCGCATCAATTATATCGTCAGTTATATCGTTATCGCAAATTTTCAAATATATATCGTGATAAATATTTTTGGCCATATCGCCCTGCTCTAGTACTGAGGTATCTGAAAGGGACAACCGAGAAAGAACTGTGTTACAGGAAATGTGACAACAAAGAACTGAGGTTGTGGGCATACAGCGATGCTGATTGGGCAGCTGATGTAACAGACAGACGGAGTACAACTGGTTATTGCATAAGCTTGTCTGTAGATGGTCCTTTAATCTCATGGAAAACCAAAAGACAACCTACTGTTGCATTATCTACCTGTGAAGCGGAGTACATGGCTTTAGCTGCGACCCTACAAGAAGTTTTGTACCTAATGCAACTGTTACAAGGTATTGATGGACAAAAATATGCACCGCCAAAAGTTCATGAAGATAATCAGGGTGCAATTGCGTTGGCGAAGAATCCTGTGACGAGACAGAGATGTAAACATGTTGACATAAAGTACAACTTTGTGAGATCAACTGTGAGTGCAGGAAAAATAACTCTGGATTATTGTTCAACAGAAGAGATGGTTGCAGATGTAATGACAAAGCCTGCAACAAAAGTTAAGCTGTTCAAGTTTGAGAAGTTTATGTTTGGGCATTAACATGGTATACGAACATGTATACAGTACTGAGGAAGAAACCTTTTGTTTGTTGTTTTTTTTGTTTACTTAAGAGCATCATAATATGAGAGCAAGTGGGGGTGTTGAAATAAGAAGAGAAAATGCTCTCAATTATGGAGACAGTCAAATGGTTTATTTATGTTTGATGTGTGCTTTACATTTGTGTGGCTGTTAATAAAGTTAGCGCGCTCTAGGGGGCGTATGCGTTCATCAAAAAATGGCCGAAGGCTGATGTGTGATTATTCCTCCCAAAATGTCGTTGATGAAGTTAGCTATGCACGTTAGATTTTACTGCGCATTTTCATACCTCTGCCAACAGAGTGCTTTATCCGCACCTGAGCACAGGTGGCTCCTCCTCCTTCCTGTTGGGAATGCTGGCGAGCACTCAGTAATCCTGTTCTGTTTCCAGCTGTGTGAGAAGAGTCGGACAGCTCCTAATCCTGCCTCCAGGCAGGTCCAGCTGGACCTTCACCGAACCCTGACGACCAATCAGCACTTCTCCTCGCCGTCCAGCCCCGCCCTCCAGCCCCACCCTTCAGCCCTGCCCTCCAGCAGCTCCGCCGCATCCTTCTGGCCTTCTCCGGGCATAACCCTGCCATTGGCTACTGCCAGGTACTCAGCAGGTCAGAACAAAAGTATAAATTTTATATCTGAGTTCTTATGTGGACCCGCCTTCCAGGCAGAACCTCACCTTCCATGAATGTCCACAGGTTAGCGGCCCTCGCTCTGCTGGTCCTCCAAAGTGACGAAGACGCCTTCTGGTGTCTGGTGGCAGTGGTGGAAGCCATCATGCCTCAGGACTACTACACCAAGAATCTGGTGGCCTCTCAGGTCAGCAGACACACTCACCTGCTTGCCTGCTGTGATCTGTTTTAGTGATCAGTGAGGCTGATCTCTGTGAGTCTTTGTGCTCAGGCGGACCAGCGCGTGCTGAAGGACTTCATGGCGGAGAAGCTTCCTCGCCTGGCATCTCACTTTGAGGATCACAACATTGACGTCTCTCTGGTCACCTTCAACTGGTTCCTGGTGGTTTTTGTGGAGAGTCTGCCCAGCGACATCCTGATGCCTCTGTGGGACGCCTTCCTGTATGAGGGTACCAAGGTACCATACACCCGAACACACCATGACAGAAATGCAGACAACACTTGAATGCACCACAGTAGTGTCCATGGAAACAAAAATGATTTTGTTTTCACCTTTAGATGTCTTTATTTACATTTTAGGAGTAATAAGACATTGTTTACTAAGCATGGGGAACTGTCATGTGACATGAAATAGGAGTGGGAAAGCAGATCATTCTAGTAACGACCTCACAGTCTACCACAAGCAGCGTAAATCCAGACGATGAGCGGGACAATGGCTTTGGGCTTGTTTCTGCAATGTGACAAATGCAGCACAGCTTTTACATCGTTTGTCTCAGGAAATAAAATCACAGTTCAGACACAGAAATATATACCACACAGGGATAAATGCTGACAACAGCTTCAGCCACGTAGATCCAACCCAAAAGTTTAATTTAAACTTAAAGCTCAACTACCAAGTAAGTTAATATTATCTGGCAACTGAGGAACCAAGTGGCTTATTGGAAATCGATCAGAGCTGTAATGAGTAAAGGGCCCAACTGCACCACAACTGAAAGAGTAATTTTATGACTCACCTCCTCAAAGTTTCCAATTAATTGTGTGGCGTGAGTGTCCTGTTATGAAATGCGTGTCTGTGCTGCAGGTGATCTTCAGATACACTCTGGCTCTGTTCAAATACAAAGAGGACGACATCCTGAAGATTCACGACAGCGTGGAGATCTACCAGTACCTACGCTTCTTCACAAAGACCGTCTCCAATGCCAGGTACGCACTCGCCTCCACCCGCCTTAATCTACGAGCTGTTACACTCTCAGAAGTGTAGTGGATGTAGCTGTTGAATCTTTGAGCTTCAAACCCTTTTTACTGAAATTTTGTGAGAAGTTTAAATTTCCCTGATCACAGTAACAACGATTTAAAGATTTTTAAGTACCTGCAGCTCTCGGATACATGTGGTCCAGTCAGTCCAGTATTTCCTGCTCAAACTGCAGTACCTGAAGTATCAAGCAGCATAAAACAGAAACACTCAAGCTGATCAGTTTCCAGTTCCTCTGTGTTGGTGATCGAGTCCTTTCCACCTGCGTGTGTCCATGCAGGAAGCTGACCAGCATCGCCTTCAACGACATGAACCCATTCCCCAGCCGGCTGCTGAGGAACCGGCGAGTGCTCCACCTGGAGCGCCTGCAGGCGGAGCTGCGTGAGCTGCAGGAGCAGCACAAGGAGGTCATCACCGAGAGCGTCGTACGGAAAGACAAAGAGCTCGACGTCATGGTGAGCGAGGACGACGAGGACCTCTGATCACACGGGACGCTTCAGCTGCTCACTTCGAGACGACGATGAGTTTTCCATGAGTTCAAGAGAATTTTACTAAACCGGCTGTTAACTGGTTTCCTTCACACCAAACACAGGATTGTGTCAGGTTCACCATCTCTACTAACACTACAAGGAAACAGACGCATACAGATTTAACTGCATCACATCTCTGAAACAAGCTTGCAGTAAACAAATGTGTACTGTGTTCACGTGTGTAATAAGTCAGGCTGCAGAAATGTGCAGATGTATTTCAGTGAATTCATTTGGATTAATATGTGATAGCTTATTTATTTCATTGCATCTTTTGCTTTATACCTAAAAATGCATGACATTTCTAAATGTAGTCACATCCCTATGAAACATGGTTGATTATCAGCTGTAGTCACAGCTGGTGATAAAGTAATTAAAATGTCCAGCTATTCAAAAATAGGGCATTCTGCACAATGAGTACTTTTTGGTACTTGAAGTATATTTTGATGCTGATGCTTCAGGGCATTGTGCTGCATTGTCGAAGCTCTCTGGGCTTCCGGTTAGAACGACCTCACAGTGTTTTATTTTGATCTGGTGTAAAGTGCATTGTGCGGAAATGACAGCATGATAGTCACATGATAAAACTGACTTTTCTTTTTTATTTTTTATTTTACTGGGTGTGCATCTTGTTCAAATGTCTTTTTCTGCATTTGTACATAAATATTCTGTATATAAATATTTGATTTTCATTTATTTTACAGAGTCCTTTATTTTGTTTCACAAATATGACATTCATGTCAAATGACATCTGCAGACTTTATAATGACCAGCAGGGGGCAGTGTATTGCAGTCTATGAGAACATTTACTGAGACCTGTTTCATGCACTAGTTTCATGTCTCATTGAATCCAACATGATGTTGATTTTGTAAATTAAGGTCACATCTTCATCACATCTAATTTCAAAACACTGATCAATTTTTTTAAAAAATGAATTCCATACCAATTGCAGGAATAAAATAGGAATAAATAACAAACGAGAAATACATACAAAACAAGAGAAAGGCACACATGAGAGAACAGGTCACATGACAGCACAGCATTATCTACCCACAATTTGAACTAAATAACAGATAGCACAGGCAATGAAAACAAACGGAAATCAGAATAAATTTAAAAACTTTTATTGATGTTAACTTGAAGTGCTGAATTAGCCCTGTTGTCAGTTCAAATCACTTCAATCTATAGCGCACTTTAAGGTCTTTAGACCTTAAAAAGTAATACACTGCAAGGTAAGCTTGCAGCATCTTACTTTAAGGTCAACTGTGAAACTTTGTGGAAAGCCTGAGACAAGTTGATGAGTCAGTGAAGCGCACTTCCTTCTGATGACGGCTATACTGAGGTGAATTTTTAAGCATATCCTGAACTTTATTCATTATTAGACTTCTGACACCTGGCAAATAAACTCTCACGCGATATGAGAACATAACAGCAAAAAGCCAGTAGCTGGTACATGAATGGATAAAAATTGGATCCCTCAGGGAGGCGCCACCACTTGATCTTCTCCACCGTCGTGGTTGGTGTTCTTCGTCGTCGTTGGCCAAGGTTGAGTCGGAGATCCATCACAAGTAGCCGATGTTGAGGGCCAATATTGGTTGATGGTATGACTTTTACGTTCGTGACTAGGCTGAGATGGGGTCTTCGGACTAGCCAGTAGTCGATTTGGGTGTCTCTGCCGCTGCTGGAGTACGTGATGAGGTGTGCCGGCTTCTTTTTGAAGAAGGTGTTGGTCACGGCAAGATCGTGGGCCTCTGCGTAGTCCAGTACCCGGCAACCGTCGTCGTTTCTGGTCCCAAATCCTTGGCCGCCATGGAATCGGTGATATCCGTCTCTCCCCTTGCCTACATGTCCATTTAGGTCGCCGCCTACCGCCACGTGTTCCTCAGGGCTAATGGTTTGCAGGTGGTCGTCGAGGGCGCGCCAGAATTCTGTCTTCTCCTCGTCGGGGCAGTTGGTCTGTGGTGCATAGCAGGAGATAATCCGTAGGACGGTCGGGTTGGCGTCGATCTTCACTGACATGATGCGATCCGATATGCGGGTAACTTCGACCACGTTGTGCCGGAGCTTTATTATTAGACTTCTGACACCTGGCAAATAAACTCTCACGCGATATGAGAACATAACAGCAAAAAGCCAGTAGCTGGTACATGAATGGATAAAAATTGGATCCCTCTTAGATTGAATTGGTTGCCCTCTTATATTACGTTGTTTTGAACCTAACCGCATCCACTGAATTAATGCAGTTTTCAGGACAGTAAAAGCAGAGAACTCTGATATACACAATTTCTGATTGCTGATAGTGTTTCTTAATGCAAAATGGGCTTCCATTTAAAATGCAATTGCTTTATGTTCGATCTTTAGCGAAGAAGGGTCATTTTTGATTCTGTGGACAAGGGATGCAAATGGAATGTGAAGGCAACAGGTAGTAGGGTGAATTAGGGTTTCGTGTGGTCTTCAGTGCATGAATTTTATTGCCACTTTATTTCAACTTTTTATTAATGTACTCAAAAGAAAAACAAGAACCACAAAGGAGATTCTTGTGATTCTTGTTTGTGCTATCTGTTTGTGAAAGAAAGCACATTTTACCACATCATACTGTGTTTGCTGCCATTTATTTTACTCGTCCTGCCTGAGTGTCTGGGCTGCGTTTGTCTGTGCACCTTTGTTCTGGCCTTCTGCTGATGGGTTTCACATGCTGGGCTTTCCCTCTTGGTCCACACCCAGCAGCCTGCTGCTGACCACACACAGCCTACAAACTGATCCATCCATGCATCCATCCATGCATGCATGGCCTGGTTATTGTTGAGTTATCACCTGCAGCTCCTTGCTCATAACCAGGTAGATACTGGGCTGGGCCTGATCTCTGAGCTCAATAACAATGACAAAAATGCCAAACACTTTACTCTTCATGGTAAAAAATGTTTATAATACAGTAAAAACTGGATGTAGCCAAAATCAGTGTTTTATATACAGTGTAAGTGAACAACATTGCTACACTGCTGGTGTTTGATTGATAGAGGCTTTCTTTATAAGAACTATGATATCATTTCTTTTGCTGATTAACAGTTTTTATATAATTTTTATATCATATATAGCTTTCAAGAAGCCAAAGATCACTGGACGAAAAGACTACAGACCTGTGGCTCTGACATCTGGTCAGGAAGTCTTTTGAGCGCCTGGTTCTCTCCTATCTTAAGACCCTCACGGCCCCCCTCCTGGACCCCCTGCAGTTTGCATACAGAGCCAACAGGTCTGTAGACGATGCCATCAACATGGCCCTACACTTTGTCCTGCAGAATCTATGCTAGGATCCTGTTTGTGGACTTCAGCTCTACCTTCAACACCATCCTTTCAGACCTTCTTCAAGGATTGCTTTCCCAGATGAATGTGCCTGATCCCATCTGCCGGTGGATCACTGACTTCCTGACGGACAGGAAGCAACCAGTGAGGCTGGGGAAGAATGTCTTGGACTCCCGGACCATCAACGCGAGCTCCCCTCAGGGCTGTGTTCTTTCTTCTATGCCCTTCTCCCTGTACACCAACTGCCGCACCTCCAACCACCAGTCTGTCAAATTAATTAAGCTTGCAGATGAACAAAGCTGTAGTTTTTGTATTTTTAAATATTAAGATAAGATAAGATAAGATAAGATAAGATAAGATAAGATAAGATAACCTTTATTAGTCCCACACGTGGGAAATTTGTTTTGTCACAGCAGGAAGTGGACAGTGCAAAAGTTATGAGGCAAAAATTAGAATACAATAAGAATAAATACAGTACACAACTGTACAGAATAGAATAAAATAAAATACTATATACAGTAGAATAAAATAGAATAAATATACAATAAGATAAAAATAGAATACAAATACAAATACTATATACAACTGAGTAAAAATACAACGATGACAGAAAGGATTATTGCACTTAGTATTATTGCATATGTATGGATGTGTGTGCTTGATCAGTTAAAGTCTTTATTATGGAGTCTGACAGCAGTGGGGAGGAAAGACCTGCGAAATCTCTCCGTCCCACACCGTGGGTGCCGCAGTCTCCCACTGAAGGAGCTGCTCAGTGCTGTCACAGTCTGCTGCATGGGGTGGGAGATGTTGTCCATCAGGGATGACAGCTTAGCCGCCGTTCTCCTGTCACTCACCACCTCCACTGGGTCCAGAGGGCATCCTAGAACAGAGCTGGCCCTTCGGATCACCCTGTTCAGTCTCTTCCTGTCCCCAGCAGAGATGCTGCCGCCCCAGCAGACCACACCATAAAAGATAGCAGAAGCCACAACAGAGTCATAGAATTTCTTCAGGAGTGGGCCCTCCACTCCAAACGACCTGAGTCTCCGCAGCAGGTACAGCCTGCTCTGCCCTTTCCTGTAGAGGGCGTCTGAGTTATGAGTCCAGTCCAGTCTATTGTTCAGATGAACACCAAGGTACCTGTAGCTGTCCACAGCCTCAATGTCCATACCTTGGATGTTCAGTGGTTGCAGTGGAGAATGCTTGTGCCTGCGGAAGTCTACCACCAGTTCCTTGGTTTTACTGGCGTTGATCTGGAGGTAGTTCAGCTGGCACCAGTCCACAAAGTCTTGGGTCAGACCTCTGTACTCCTTGTCGTCCCCATCAGTGATGAGGCCGACTATTGCAGAGTCATCAGAGAACTTCTGCAGGAAGCACTGGGTGGAATTGTGGGAGAAGTCTGCAGTGTAGATGGTGAAGAGGAACGGAGCCAGAACCGTTCCCTGTGGGGCCCCCGTACTGCAGACGACCCTGTCCGACACACAGCCCTGAGTCCTCACATACTGTGGTCGGTCGGTGAGGTAGTCCAGGATCCAGGTAGTGAGGTGATGGTCCACTCCAGAGTTCACCAGCTTGTCCTTTAGAACCGAGGGAAGAATGGTGTTGAAGGCACTGGAGAAATCAAAGAACATGATTCTCACAGTGCTTCCAGCGGTCTCCAGGTGAGCGAGGGAACGATGTAGGAGGTGAATGACGGCATCATCCGCTCCAATGCCAGGCTGGTAGGCAAACTGAAGTGGGTCCAGTGATGAGCTTATTAGGCGCCGAAGCTGAGCCAGGACCAACCGCTCCAGGGTCTTCATCAGGTGGGATGTCAGAGCCACCGGCCTGTAGCTGTTGAGGTCCTTGGGGCGTGAAGTCTTTGGCACTGGTACAACACAGGAGGTTTTCCAGAGCTGTGGAACTCTTCCCAACCTCAGGCTCAGGTTGAAGAGGTGCTCCATCACCCCACACAGTTGGTCCGCGCAGGACCTGACGACCCTCGAGCTGATGCCATCTGGACCCACTGCCTTCTTGCCATTAATCCTCCTCAGTTCCCTCCTAACCTGGGTGGTTGAGAGAGACAGGCTGGAGCCTTGTGTTGAGTGTGTATTGGATGCTGTTGTTGGGGGTGGGGGGGAGTGAGCAGGGTGAATAGAGGAGGTGTGAAGTGTCTGAGGTGGAACAGCAGCAGTGGGGGTGGGTGAGTCTGCAGCTGATGTTGCAGACTGCCTCATGGCTGAGTCAAATCTGTTGAAGAAATGATTCAGTTCATTTGCCCATCTCACATCCCTCCCAGGCAGAGAGTTCTGCTGTTTGTGGCCTGAGATGGTTCTGAGGCCTCTCCAGACTTCACCAACGTTGTTTTGTTGAAGCTGGTTCTCCATCTTCTGCCTGTAGCTCTCCTTCCCATTCCTTATCAGTCCCCTCAGCTCTCTCTGCACCCTTTTCAACTCCTCTTTGTCTCTGGATTTGAAGGCCCTCCTCTTCTGCTTGAGGACAGCTTTAATTTCTGGGGTAATCCAAGGTTTGTTGTTGGAGAAACACCGTACAGTCCTGGTAGGTACAGTGTTATCCACACAGAAGTTTATATAGTCAGTAATGCATGTAGTAAGGCTGTCGATGTCCTCACCGTGGTCATCACAAATCACCTCCCACACAGTCGACTCAAAACAATCCTTAAGAGCCTCCTCGCTCTCCTCTGACCATCTCTGTACTGTGCGGGTGGCTGGTGGCTCCCTGCGCACTAAGGGCTCATACACAGGGACAAGGTGCACCAGGTTGTGATCAGATCTGCCCAGGGGAGGGAGAGGTGATGAACTGTATGCCTCTTCTGCATTGGCATACAGTAAGTCCAGTGTTTTATTGACTCTGGTTGGGCAGGTCACATACTGGGTGAAGGTGGGCAGTGTGGAGTCCAGTGAGGCATGATTGAAGTCCCCTGATATTATGAGAAGGGCTCTCGGTGATTGTGTTTGCAGTCTGCTGACCACAGAGTGGAGAGAGTCACAGGCTGCATCCACGTTGGCCGAGGGGGGGACATACGCTGTTATCGCGATAACATGCGAGAACTCCCGGGGCAGGTAGTACGGACGCATGCTAACGGCTAACAGCTCAATGTCTCTGCTGCAGAGTTGCTCTTTTACAGTGATGTGCCCAGGGTTACACCATCTGTCGTTCACAAAAACTGCCAGTCCCCCTCCTTTCCTCTTACCGCTGTCTCTGGTCCTGTCCGCTCGCAGCAGCTGGAATCCCGGTAGTGTCACGCTCGTGTCCGGAGTTAGCGATGTTAGCCACGACTCCGTTAGCGCAATTTAATTAGATTAGATTAGATTAGATAGAACTTTATTAATCCCTCGGGTGGGTTCCTCTGGGAAATTCGATTTCCAAAAAAGCACAGCACCGACAGAAGTTACAGAGTTATACACACACACATATATATAAATACAGAGACAATATAAATAAAATATACGAAGGGGATAAATATAATAAATAGGAATAAAAATAAAAATACAAGTGAATTGCACATTTCAAGTATTGAGTCTATTGCACCGTTGACTATTTACAAAAGGTATTGCACAGTGAGGTGAAGAGGCACTACAGCTTAGTTGTTCCCCCCTCCTTTGTCCTCCTGTTTCCCCTCCCTCTCCCCTCCAGAGAGGAGTTAAACAGTCTGATGGCGTGTGGGACAAAGGAGTTTTTAAGTCTGTTAGTTCTTGTCTTTGGGAGAAGCAACCTGTCACTGAACAGACTCTTCTGGTTGTTAATGGCCGTGTGCAGAGGATGCCTGGCATTGTCCATAATGTCCATCAGTTTCTTTAATGTCCTTTTCTCTGCCACTGTCACCAGAGTGTCCAGCTTCATGCCGACCACAGAGCTAGCCCTCCTGATCAGTTTCTCCAGCCTGGATGAGTCCTTCTTTGCTGTGCTGCTCCCCCAGCACACCACAGCATAGAAAAGTACTCCAGCAACCACTGACTGGTAAAACATCCTCAGGAGCTTCCTGCAGATGTTAAAAGACCTCAGCCTCCTGAGGAAGTACAGTCGGCTTTGGGCTTTTTTATACAGGTGCTCTGTGTTGCATGACCAGTCCAGTTTATTGTCCACTCACAGCCCGAGGTACTTGTACTTGTTGACCACCTCCTAATTGAGACATTATTTATATTATTTCACTTTCAATGTGAAAAATGCTGTAAAAACGTTGAAAATAATGGTCACCCCTGTTCGCTGCAATGTAAAATAGTACAACTGCTGTCAGCCTTCATTAAGTTGCATCATTTGAACATTTGCATATTTTTATTCAACTTCTGCAGGATGCTTTGATGAAAGACTCCCTTTTCCCAAGTAGAGGCTTTACTAGAGGTCACAGGAACAGCGCTGCTGTTTTGGATGCGGAAAAATGTTGTCTTTCACTCTACCTGAGCTCAGTGTTTCAGTAAGGGCTCCGCCTCATTGTAGCTGACGCTGAAATGTTTGTGTGGGTTGCCATGACAACACCAGAAGTGCATCTGAGATCGTGTCCAAATTCATGGGCTGCATCCTCCTGAGGACTCGGTGTTCTGACAAAACGTCTTACTTTGGCAAAACGTCCTACCGTAAGTAGTTCATGCGTTCTCGGCGGCTCTAGTGACCCTCGAACTCTCGGCTAGCTATCGAGGTGGTGGATAACATACGTCTCCCCCACAAGAGCACGAACCTACAACTTTTCTACTACTGGTTTTACAAGGCGTACACGGTAAAAACATTATGCTGTTATTTGTTAAGCACTTGTGCATCTTGTGAAAAGAAATAAGTGGCTGAGATGGATGTCATATGTGCTATTGATATTATTTTACTCGTTTCTAGTTTTCACGGTGCTCCATGATTGTGAGAGGAATAAAAAAGAATTGTGGACATCAGTACGAAGCATGGATTCTTTTGACCAGAGTAGATACACTGGTCCCTTGAATATACTAATCTTTTTGAGGTGGGTGACTGTTCCTGTGTATTTACAGAAACAATGGTTGTGATAACCTCAGCTGTTTCAGAGGGTGACTGTTCGTTGCTTTGCGCACTTTTAAATCTGTATACAATGGTTTGTTCCCTTTTTGTGTTCTGAGGTTTAAACAAAGATGTACTAGATGTATTATACCGGTCCCTCGAATCTACAAATCTTTTAGATGTGGATGACTGTTCATTTTCATCTGTGTTTACAGAAACACTGGGTGTTGGAACCTCAGTAGTTTCTTTTTGGCTGACAGACTCTGGAGCTGTACAAGAGGAATAAAGAGCTGCAATGCTTTTGTGAACCTGACCTGGGAAGGGAGAGAAATATATTTTTGTTTTGTTTTTGTTTGTCTTCTTGTTTTATTTGATTCCTTGTGGGATTTGGATCCAACAAGTAAAGTATGCATATTATGCACACACACAAACACACATGCAGCTATTACCATTTCTTGTATTCTTGAATAAAGACATTGATCTGACACATTTAAAATGCAGCCAATTGTTTTTATTGTTATATTATTAAGAAAAAAGAAAAGGTGGGGGTGGGGGGATGTAAAGAAGAGCTTAAAGGAAAGGGCTAGAGGAGAGAAAACCCCAACAATTAGCAGGGCATTTTTTTACTTGGACAAATTGTTAATAAAGTTTCCATATCTGTAACAATGATGACAATATAATTGTTTATAAACAATTATATTGACAATTATATGTGTCCAGTATGTTGGCTCATTTTCTTTTACTTTTTGCATTTGAAAATAAAAGTTGGGCTGATTTTGACACCATTACAAGAAGTGTTGTTAATGATTCTTTTTGAATTAAAATCAGGTTACCGCAAATTGTTTTTTAATTTAATTTCATTTGAAATGTTTGTCAGTGGGTAAACAATTCGTAATGCAAAGTCAGAAACATCGAGTTATTCTTGTACTGCATGCTTGCAATAAATAAGTTGTCCTAACAGTCAGTCAAAGGAGCTTGGAAAGAAAAGCGTCTGGACTTCTTTGAGTTGAAGTGACTGATATATATATTTTTTGTCTGTTTGTTTTGTTGGTTTTTGTTTTTTGCCCTTTATCACCATTCCTCTTCCCTGCTGTTTTTCTTTCCCTCTTTCTTTCTCCCCTTTCTTTCCCCCAGTCATGTCTGTCCTATGTGTAGCAAGTGAAAATAAAATAAACAATAAAAACAAAGGTGAATCAAATAGACCAATACGGCAAGGCCGGGATGGTCCATTTGGTAAAGTAAATCCGTTAGTTATATTTAACATAATGTTAAATGGCAACATTCTGTTTACAATGTTACCATTTCACATTATGTTAAATGGCAACATTCTGTTTACAATGTTACCATTTTACATTATGTTAAATGGTAACATTCTGTTTACAATGTTACCATTTTACATTGTGTTAAATGGTAACATTCTGTTTACAATGTTACCATTTTACATTATGTTAAATGGTAACATTCTGTTTACAATGTTACCATTTTACATTATGTTAAATGGTAACATTCTGTTTACAATGTTACCATTTTACATTGTGTTAAATGGTAACATTCTGTTTACAATGTTACCATTTTACATTATGTTAAATGGCAACATTCTGTTTACAATGTTACCATTTCACATTATGTTAAATGGCAACATTCTGTTTACAATGTTACCATTTTACATTATGTTAAATGGTAACATTCTGTTTACAATGTTACCATTTTACATTGTGTTAAATGGTAACATTCTGTTTACAATGTTACCATTTTACATTGTGTTAAATGGTAACATTCTGTTTACAATGTTACCATTTTACATTATGTTAAATGGCAACATTCTGTTTACAATGTTACCATTTTACATTATGTTAAATGGTAACATTCTGTTTACAATGTTACCATTTTACATTGTGTTAAATGGTAACATTCTGTTTACAATGTTACCATTTTACATTATGTTAAATGGTAACATTCTGTTTACAATGTTACCATTTTACATTGTGTTAAATGGTAACATTCTGTTTACGATGTTACCATTTTACATTATGTTAAATTGTCAGTAGGCCTGGTACCGGAACCGGTACTGGACCCCCTTTTACTTTCAGCCATCAGAAGAGGGTACACTGTGGTCATAACAATACTCAGACTGTAGCATTTAAAGGTCCCAAAGTGTACCAGGAAAATATCCCCCGCACGATTACACCAGCAGCCTGAATTGTGAATGTGAGGGAGGATGGATCCATGCTTTCATGTTGTTCACTCCAGGCTGATATAAAAATGATACAACTAATACTACTTCTACTAATAATGACAATAACAACAAAATAATAATAATAATGTCAAAAATACCAGTAATAATAATAACAATAACAACATAAACAACAACATTACTACTAATAATAATAAAGATAAACAAATGTATTAAAAAATTAATAATGATAATAATAATAAAACTGATCATAACAGTAACAATATCAATCATAACAACAACAGTACTAACAACAATAATAACAATAACAATGAAGGTGTTGCTGCAGATCTGAGTCCCGACTCTGCTGCCTTTCTAGTGCGGCAAAGAAAGTAAGAAATAGAAAAAGAAAAACACAAATAAACTGAGTGTGAGGGTTTTTCTACAAGTTACACTGAATATTTGCACAGACATGCTGACTGTTTGCTGGGAGACGTCACCTGTCTTTTATAGAATAGCAGGTAAGCTGTTCTCTGCCGCTGCTCACACACAGACTCACACGTGGTCTGGCAGACCAACTCGTCATCGTACGTGAGCCGGCTGTCTGTGTCGTCGTCTCTTCCGCTCATCTGGTGAACGCCGTCACAGACGTAATGTCCTGAGAGGAGAAGGCGCACTTATTAACGTCTCATAAACTTTCAAAGCTGACCTGCATTCAGCACATGTGTCTGAAAGCACCCACTCACCGCTGTAAGCTGAGGAGCCCAAACGACTGATCACGCTGACCAACAAATAGCGAGCAGTTTACTGGGAGAGGGCAGCGGCACCACCCGTTAGCTTAGAAATGGGCTCCATCCATACTTGAAATGAACAGTGTGCCTTTTCCCTTACCTCTTCAGTAAAGGCTGTGTCCTGGCTGATCACCAGCTGCTGTGTCAGAACAATGGGGCTGTTCTTCTTCTCCACGGTGAACGATGGAGTGAACGTAAACCACTTCAGCTGGAGGATCAGCACACTGAAAGAGATGAGACAAAGAGGAGAGGCTCAAAGGAAGACGCAAGGAGGACATGACATGAACAAAACTGACACCGACTGAACTGTGGTGGTTTGAGGCCTTTGGGGACCGATTTGAGGTTACTCACTTTGGCAGGTTCAAGAACAACAGCTCCTCTTTGATCTTCTTAGCTCCGCACTGGCATTCGTAGTCCAACAGGCCGCCCTGCAGCAGGGAGCAGGAGGAACAGGTGCATTAGAGTTAAACTCTTTTACAGATGAATTCACATATTCGTGGGAGCAAGCCTGTTCACAGAATAGAGTCTGTTACAGGAAAAATGTTTCTATGTTTCTTTACCTTCTTTTAACTGTGCAAGCATGCCCTTTTGTCTATGGTTAGATTAGTTTAGAATTATCTTTTTAGACTTTCTCAGCAAAGACATACTGTTTTGGGACATATTGTTTTAGATTGTTTTATCTCTCACAGCCTTCTCCCAGCTCTCTGCTGACGAGACTAGCGCCACATATGGAGTTGTTTATTTTATTTGTTTTGTATTTTCTTATCCTGTTCTCACTGTCTTTCCTATAAAAATTACCAAGCCACTGTGCATGGTGTGAGTTGTCCTTAGCAGCTCACCCGTGTACACGTTTGATAAAGAAAGTAACTTTGTCTCATTGTGTCTTTATTTCTCCTGGGTTTTTTACAGAGTTTTCCCCCAACATTTCTTGGTCCTTCGGAGCCGGAGCGCCTCCATCGTGTCCCATCTCCGTGACCAGTCCACGTTGCTCGTCTGTCGACAGCCCACACACTAGGTGTGTGGTCAAAGACCAAGGGCGTTAAATTCGAGTCTTGGCCAACGTTCTTAGAAAGCGACCCACGGTGGTGGGGCCCGATCGAGGTGGACCAGACCCGGCGACACTGACCAGGTAGATACAGACACACTGACACAATCTTGCGTAAAATCGTATTTTAAATTCAGGGAATTTAAAATAGCGAAAGTAGCTCGTCGCGACTGGAAGCTCCCCACTTCTGTGGGTTTAAAGTAGCTCGTCGGCTGGTAGCTTGGAGCTCGTCGACTGGAAGCTCCCCACTCTTGTGGGTTAGGTTTGGAGCTCTGAGTAGCTCCCCCAGCTGGGTCAAGGGAATAAGTAGCTCGTCTACAGAAAGACTGGCAGCTCCCCTTATTATAAGGGTTCCGATCGCGCGAATAAGTGTGAATGTGAATGTGAATGTATGTGTGTATTGTTGTAACTAACGGAGCAAGCTGACTTTTCACGGTCCAATAAGAGACTGAGCCGCTCCTACTGTGTTTTTCTTTCACTGCTGTTCGCTGAAGTGCTGGTGGTTTGGGAGAACGGTCGAGTTCCGCCTCGTAAAGTTCACACCGCTTTTGGAAATAGTCCGAAAGTAGAAGGGCGTGTGAGCAACCACTCTCATTCCTCATACCAGCGAAGGTGGATAGCAGCTGTATTGCCAGTGTATAAATAAATAAATAAAAATAAATAACTAAATAAATACATAAGTAAGATACACTAAATAATAAAAATTGAAAAATGGGGAATAAAACCTCTAAACCTGTTGCCAATAATGGGCAGTATACACAAAAGTTCATTAATGACGAACAGTGGATAGAAAATAAATATCCAGGTGCAGGAAAAATCAGCGCAAGGAGATGGCGTAATCCTAAAAAGACGTCATGTCCTGGGTGGGAGGGTACGTGCAGCCCCGCAGCTTTAACACAGCTCAAAGATAGCTTATTAAAGGAAATAAGTGCAACCACAAATCTTAGAAAGAAAGGAAAACGCACAAATGAATTAACTTTCCTAGATGCATGGAAAAAAGAGCAACAGAGACGTGCTGAGAATAGAGAAAAGAGACAGAATAAAAAACAAAAGCAAAGCTGTGAGGTGCCTGAAGCAACGGCTGCAGCCCCTCCCCCCTATGTTACTGCCTCTGCATCAACTCCCAAGCAAACAGACAAAGATGCAGCTGTGAATAACCCTTACGGTTCAGTGCAGGCAGATTTAGCTAAAATGTCATTAACACATGCACCTGAAGCAGATATAGGGGAAGATCATGTAGGCAGGGAAATATGGCCTGACCCCCCAAGCCCCCCAGGAGTATTTCCATTAATAAGTTCACCTAACCCCAGATATGGTCAGCCGATTGGACCTATGGGGCATCAAGACGCACACCCCACAATTCTTGTGTTTAGACCATGGTCACATGAGGATCGCAAAAATGTTCTTAAAGATGTCCCGCCCCTGCATGACGGTTTTGACACATGGAAGAGAGCAGTTGAAGCAATTAGGACTCAGTGGTATTTAAACGGTCATGAAATGTACCAGGTACTTCAAGATCTTTTAGGTTTGAAGTTTGGCTCAGTGAAAGGCTCTTTCACTGGGGGGGCAATTAATAATCCTTTAGATTCTTTAGTGGTCGGCAACGGACCACAACCCCTGCGTGCAGGTGACCCTGAATTAGAAGGCCAACTACATAATTTCTATGAACGTGTGAAACTACAGCTGGCCCCCAAGCCAAACTACAATAAAATAGGAGAGGTAAAACAGAAAGAAAATGAAACTGCATCAGACTTTTTAGACCGCCTGCGCCCAGTTTTTAGGCAGCATTCAGGTTTAGATTATGCCGATGGCGATGCAACGCCATTCCAGCAGCAATTAAAAAATGCGTTTCTAAATGGCCTGCTCCCACCAATCAGAGCACATGTAGAGAAACATTGGGTCACAATGAACACTGGCAACCTGCCAGATGCCCTGTTACATGCTGAACACGCCACAAAAGTGCACAAACAGAAAAATAAGGCTGACGTCTTCACCATAGATTCAGAGACAGGTTTCCTTGCATTTTCGGGAGGCTATCAGAGACAGAAAGGGAAGCAAGGTAATCGACAGCAAGGCCGCAGACACAGAAACAGAGACAGCAGATATGAAAGAGACAACGCCTGTTTCAACTGTGGAAAACGAGGTCACTTTGAACGAGAGTGCAGAAGTAAGCCACAGACACATAATAGTAGGAGGAACAATGACAGGCAAAACAGTGGCGAATCTATGGAAAACAATGACATGTGACTAGAAAACACACAAGACATGAACATTGATGAGGGAGGGGAAGTTTTTAACATAGAACAATTGCTATTAGGGTCAGAATACAAACCAATGCTGCTAATTCACGTGAACAGGCAACCAATCCAAATGTTGTGTGACACCGGAGCATGTAAAACGGTTCTAAGGCAGCCGCCTAAAAACTTACAGTACTCAAAAGATACATTAGTTGTGAAGTCAGCCACAGGCCACACCACTGTACAACAACTAACTGCCCCGTTAGAACTAATGCATACCGAAAGTGGCCGCAGGTGCTTCATTAAATGCATATATGACCCGTCATGCCCAGTAAACCTACTAGGAAGAGACGCTCTGACAGAACTCAAGATAGGCGTGGTACCGGAAGAGAATGGCATGATTGCTGAATGCATGCTAAATGACAACACTCCAGAGCCAGATAGCATTAACACGGCACACAGCAGCAACGTGTGTCTCTCTCAAGGCTACGGTGTCCCACATTATTACTGGACTCTTGAGTTGCCCGAGCTCACAAAGCTACACAATGTGGCCCGCAAATATACACCCCCCACATCCTATTTCCAGAAACCCACTGACTATCACAACACGTTGAGATTTAAACAAACTCCAGGCCCAGACCCACTTTACGATCAGCAAGTGTGGAAGCTAGGGCAACAGAGTTTGACCTTACAGCACCTGTATGTCACAAAGTCGGGAAATGCAGTGTGCTCAGTAATCCAATCAGCAGCCGTGAAGGCTTTGAACCGCATGCCTAAGCCACACGTGTCTGTAGCGCATGACTATCATTCAGACTGGAAGGATTTAGGAAATGTGTTAGCCAGGGTTGAAGCAGACACTTATGAAAAAACGGAAGACACTCATGAAGGCTGGCTTCAAGGCCGCCGGACGGGTTGTTTCCGACACACACTGGGTTGGCTGGTCGCAGTCAGGCCCGCTGTACACCTAGCCGATGCCGCTGAATCACATGCACAATTAACTGAATGACATCAGGCAGCACTAGCTCAGCTGCCTAAAACTCTCTGGTCTACAGGCCCTGCTGATGTAGGACTTATAAAAAATGCAGATGAAGTAAGAGTAAAACCTCTCTCAAAACACAGACCACTGATATCTCAATACCCACTCACTACTGAGGCTAGACATGGCATTCGCCCAGTGATAGCAGACATGGAGAAGGCAGGAATTCTAATAAAAACAAAGACAGCCACCTGTAACACTCCTATCTTTCCTGTTAAAAAAGCTATCACGGGTGCATACCGTCTAGTACATGACCTGAGAGCTATAAACGAAGTGACTGAACAAATCCCACCTGTGGTTGCTAATCCACACACTATTTTAAATCAGGTCACACCGAACGAACAGTGGTTCTCAGTAATCGACCTTTCGAACGCTTTTTTCTCAGTTCCACTGCATCCAGACTCACAGCCATTGTTTGGCTTCACCTTTGAGGGTCAGAGGTACACATACACTCGTTTGCCCCAGGGTTTCCAGAATAGCCCAACCCTCTATGCAGAAGCACTGAAGAAGTCAATGTCTAGCTGTAAGCTCCCACAGCTAGGTCAATACTTGCTGTATGTAGATGACATTTTAATAACCGGTCACACACAGCAGGCGTGCAAAGACAACACACTTGCTGTGCTACAGCATTTGGCTGAACAGGGCCACAAAGTCTCAAAACACAAACTGCAGCTGTGGAGTGATAACGTTACATATCTCGGACACACACTCACAGGCCAGGGCAAAACTGCTGGGAACCAGAAAGCTGGCAGTGCAAAACACACCCAAACCTAAAACAAAACAACAGATGATGAGTTTTTTAGGTTTGTGTAATTTCTGTAGAGCTTGGATTCCAGAGTATGCACTAACAGTTCAGCCACTCCAAGACATGATTTATGGCAAAAACCTCGCTTTGCGCGACACAATAACGTGGACGGTAGAGGCAGACACAGCATTTACTAACCTAAAGGTGGCTTTACAAACAAATGTAGTCCTGGCCCTGCCTGATTATGACAAGCCTTTCGTGCTGCATGTTGATGGGGGGGCCGGCTACATGAAGGCAGTTCTGACACAGGCTTTTGGTGACAAACAGCGCCCTTTAGCATTCTACTCGTGTAAGTTAGACGCTGTAGTTTCGGGCCTGCCGACTTGCGTCCAAAGCTGTGCAGCGGCCACAGAAGCAGTAAAGAAGTCAGCAGACATTGTCTTAGGGCACAAACTAGTTGTCAAGGTCCCGCATGCTGTCACATCTATACTGCTGCAAGCCAATCTCTCTTACCTGACTCATGCCAGACAGCTATCGTATGTAGGCATTTTACTATCACAGTCTCACATCACACTGGAAAAATGTGGCACACTGAATCCAGGGACTCTAGTGAGCACACCAGCTGATGGAGATGTGCACAACTGCCATGCAGAATTAGACAAAGACACCAAACCCCGCCCTGACATCCATGCTGAGCCACAAGCTGGTTTTAGTGATGTCTTTGTGGACGGATCGGCCTCTAAAGACAACACAGGCCGTAATTGTGTAGGTTACGCAGTAACCACAGACAGTAGAATAATAGAAGCAAAACCACTTTCTTCTTCATATTCTGCACAGAGCGCTGAGCTGATAGCTGTTATTCGTGCATGTGAAATACACAAAGATAAACAAATAAACGTTTATACAGACAGCCAGTATGTTTTCTCTGCTGTGCATCATTTTGCAAAGCTCTGGCAAAACAGAGGAATGATTACATCAACCGGTAAACCAGTCCAGCATGGCAGCCTCTTACAACGACTGCTGACTGTAATAAATTTGCCACAACAACTCGCATTGTGTAAATGTGCAGCACACAAAACTGATAGCTCTTTTATTACTACAGGCAACAATTTTGCTGACAGTGCCGCAAAACAGGCGGCACAAAAGACAAACATGACACTAATGGCAGTAAACACGCATCAGATTCCACTGGATGTGTTGCAAAGTGAACAAAAAGCAGCGAGCACAGCAGAGCAGGCAAAATGGCTAAAACACGGTGCAGTTCTGACAAACGATTTAATGATGTGTTATGGCAAGCCAGTGTTGCCAAAATCGCTCCACAAGATGGCGGCATTAGTGACTCATGGCTGTACGCATTTGTCATCGGGGGGAATGACCTGTATTGTCAACTCTCATTTCTACACTGTAAATTTTGAAACTTCAGCAAAACAATTTGTCAGAACATGCATGACGTGTCAAAAATATAATGCTCAGGGTAACCTGCGACCAAGAAGAGGCCGTTTTCCAACTCCGCCTCATCCTTTTCACACAATTCATATGGATTTTATTGAACTAAGCGAATGTCAAGGGTCAAAATACGCCCTAGTGGTTATAGACGTGTTCTCAAAGTGGCCGGAAATCTATCCAGTGAAAAAGGCAGATGCAATTTCAGTAGCAAAATGCCTGTGCAATCACTTCATACCCACATATGGCATTCCAGCTTTGATACGGTCAGACAACGGCACTCATTTTGTAAATGATGTCATCACTAAGGTCTCTGAAGCACTCGGTTTCAGCATAAAACACCACTGTGCTTATCACCCTCAGAGCGCAGGCCTTGTAGAGAGAACTAACGGCACTATAAAACAAAGGCTCAGGAAATGCATGGCAGAAACAGGAAGGCCGTGGCCTGAATGTTTGGGTTTAGTGAAAATGTGGATGCGCTTAACACAAGGCTCCCATAAACTAACTCCATTTGAAATCATTCATGGCAGGCCGTTTCCACTGCCTATTACCAGTCAACCAATAGACAAAGCAATCAGAGAAAACACATTAGCAGAATGGATGTCTAAGCTGTTAGAAAACAAAGAGATCATTGTACATAATCAACAACCTGATGATGTTTCTCCAGTGTCTTGCAGACTAAAGCCCGGTGACTGGGTTCTGATCAAGGTGCTCCAAAGGAAAAACTGGAGCACACCCAGGTGGGAGGGGCCATACCAAGTCCTCCTCACTACACCGACCGCTTGCAAAATTGCGGAACAACCATCCTGGGTCCATCAGAGTCACTGCAGGCGAGTCAGTGAAGCCATCTAAACACAGCTGACGGCAGGCTTGCCTACTTGTTGTGATCTCGCCCGGTGGAGGGGTCAGCTTTCCTGGCCGGGGGGTCTACTCGCGACAGGAGGGTGTGTTCCGTCGTCATGAGGTGGTGGCTCTTATCAACTGCAGCGGCCCTGACCATGGCCGGGCTCCTCACCTTTGCTTCCGTGAGGGACAACAAGTCACGCTATATGGAGAAAAGGCAGACACTGTATGACAAAGGAAAGTACACCAAGTTTCCCCATGGCTACGCCACTAACTTCTGGTGGCAGTTTATGAACACTACAGCTCATTTGAATAACAAAACTGACTGCTATGCATGTACCCATATGCCCCTATCCTCACAGACGTCTGGCCTGTGGCCGTACAGCATACCTGAAGATCGCAGTTGGTGTCTGTTGGGCCTGGCAACACATCCAGGCTACGGTACTCTTTGGTCCAAAGCCAACTACAGCATCCCAGCAAAAGCAACCTGGAGGTCATCATCACTCACAAATGTGAACTGTTCCGGACAGACCTACCTACTGACCTGGCCCCAAGTCTCAGACCCACTGCCTGATGTAATTCTACTGAACAAACTGAACGCATCACAACTGCCAGTATGTGTGATGAACAATGGCTCGCGGGCAGTGGGGGAGCTGCCTACTCACCTATGTAAGTCCATATACACTTTCTGCCCACCAAGGAACGAGAGGAAGTGTATGACCTGTTCAATCAACGCCACCTGTGCCAGTAACACGACGCTGATGGGCCTAAACTGTCGCCCCGACTACAGCTACCGAATGCCACTACAAACAAAGACTCAGTACCAGACAGGATGTGCACGGACGGCACCCAGCAGCAGAGGAACCAGAGTTTTGGCTGACTGGTACTTCCTATGTGGCAACAAGGCTTATCTGTCACTCCCTGAAGGTTGGGGAGGTCTGTGCGCCCTGGTGGAATTATCAGATCACGTTTTCTTCATGCAAAGTGTTGCACATCACCCAAGCAGCCGGCAGAGACGTGAAGTGGACATCGCCTCCCCCAATTCTTTCGGCATTACAGTGGACACTGGAGTGCCGGGAGAGTTTCGCATCTGGGGAGGAGGAGTGAAATTCTTACAGAGCTTGATCCCCGGCATTGGAGTTGCCGAGGTGCGGGATCACGTGGAAATCAACCGATATGCTCTGCTACGACACATCAACTTGACTAAGACCCTGGGAACCGCCTTAGCAGGAGAACAGCAGGCCATCAGAACGATGGTGCTGCAGAACAGACTGACACTAGACCTGCTAACAGCATCACAAGGAGGAGTTTGCAAGCTGATCGGGGAAACATGTTGCACTTTTATCCCTGATGGATACGAAACTGGAGGAGACATTTATGAAGCTTTGCAGAATTTGACCGCTCTGCAAAAATATGTCACTGAACACACACCTGGAGCAGCTACAGCACAAAGCTGGCTGGACTGGCTGTTCAGCGGTTCATGGCTGGCTGCTGTAGCAAAGCCATTTTTCCTTCTAGGTCTCATCATGATAGCACTGCTCATATTAGTGTTGTGTGTGTTGCCATGCCTAAGAGTAATGATTTCACAGATGATAACAACTACAATGACTGCTTATGTTGCCGTGCCTCAAGAAGAACAACATCCCGTTGCAATTCTGTTAGAGGAGAACTTGTACTAGCTGCTAATAAATGACGTGGTGATTAAAAATGACTTGTCAAGTGATCATGCACTGATTAAAACATTAGTAGGTTATGCAAGTTTTCATGCTTTTATTTTTTGAAGTCTTGAGTTTTAAACAAAGTTTTTCATTTTGAATATAAAGTTTTCATGCTTTTATTTTATTTTTTGAAGTCTTCAGTTTTAAACATAAAGTTTCCATTTTAAATATGAAGTTTTCATTATTTTACACATAAAGTTTTCAATTTAAGGTTTGCATCATTTTAAGTATAAGGTTTTCATGCTTGTACTTTTTGAAGTTTTAAGTTTTCATTTCATAATATAAGGTTTTCATCCTTGTATTTTTTGAAGTTTTCATTTTATAATATGAGGTTTTCATCCTTGTATTTTTTGAAGTTTTCATTTTACATATTAGGTTTTCATCATTTTTAAATATAAAGTTTTCATTTTACTTTTCATCCTTTTATTTTTTGTAAGTTTTCGTTTTAAAATATAAGGTTTTTATCCTTTATTTTTTTTGTAGTTTTAGTTTTATTATTTTTTCCACTTGTTATTTCATTTACTATGATTTTCATTTCCTATGTTTTTCTTTTTATTATTTTCTTTTGTTTTATTCTTTAGACCGAATGACTGCCATTTCTGCTATGCTGACATTTTGAAATATTAAAAATTGTTTAAGATACTTAATAAATAACCTTCACAGACAATTGTTGTATACATTTAAAATAAGTTAAAACAGGAGGGAATGTTACAGGAAAAATGTTTCTATGTTTCTTTACCTTCTTTTAACTGTGCAAGCATGCCCTTTTGTCTATGGTTAGATTAGTTTAGAATTATCTTTTTAGACTTTCTCAGCAAAGACATACTGTTTTGGGACATATTGTTTTAGATTGTTTTATCTCTCACAGCCTTCTCCCAGCTCTCTGCTGACGGGACTAGCGCCACATATGGAGTTGTTTATTTTATTTGTTTTGTATTTTCTTATCCTGTTCTCACTGTCTTTCCTATAAAAATTACCAAGCCACTGTGCATGGTGTGAGTTGTCCTTAGCAGCTCACCCGTGTACACGTTTGATAAAGAAAGTAACTTTGTCTCATTGTGTCTTTATTTCTCCTGGGTTTTTTACAGAGTTTTCCCCCAACAGAGTCTAAACGAGCTCTTACTTTCAGACTCCAGCCCCGCCCTTCAGCAGCATCCTGCTGGCTGGCACAACCTTGCCATTGGCTGCTGCCAGGGACTCAACAGGTTAGAACAAAAATATAAATATTATATCTGAGTTCTTATGTGGACCCGCCTTCCAGACACAACGTCACCTTCCATCAATGTCCACAGGTTAGCGGCCCTCGCTCTGCTGGTCCTCCAAAGTAAGAAAAAATGAGAAAAAATAAGGAGCAGACCAAGCAAAAGAGGGTATTTAAAGAGACAGTGCTCTTAAGGTGCATTTTTGGCGAGTTTTATTATCTAAATGTCATTGTGTCACTTTCTTATGAGGCTTCAGTGAACTGAAAAAGCTTCTGGGATGAGAAGCGAAACGTCTTCAAAAAAGTTAAAGAAGTCCGGTTGCTTTTTTCCCCCAAGCTCCTTAGAGTTCTCTGAAAATGGTCAGGTAGAAGGACTGGACTGAAAATGAGTAAAAAAGCAGCCAAAGCCCAAGGAAGTTGAAAGATTGGAAACTATTGCTGAGGTCATGTCAGTGTAAAAAGTTACCTACAAGTCTGGCACCTTGGAAGCAAAACATAAAGAAATAAGGTGTAAGGCCAAATGTTTGGTCCTGCAGCCAACCGGACCATGAAATATAGAGCACAGGTGAACAAAGTGAGGCAGCAGTTTGCTGATTTCCACCTTGTGCCTTTCATGTTGATCAGCTTAGTAGTTTGCCAGCTTTCTAGCTGTTAAAGACTTTTGGCGAGAGGTTATTCATATTTGAACTCTAATTGAACCCCTCTTTTTTACTGTTTTTTTGTTTGTTTGTTTTTGGGGTTTTTTGTTGTCTTAGATGGCCTGACTCAGCACGTGGGGGCAGTTTCTGAGTTCACCTTCGTTCAAACAGTGCAGAAATGGTTTCGCTATGCTCCAGACCGGATGGGTGGTGCAGGACGCCCGATATCCAGCCCCGTCATGGAGTAAACTAAAAACAGTAAATAATACATTTAACAAACAAGCAAGCTCTAAATTCAAGCGGAGAGACTGCAGACATAGCCGCACCATTCCAGGGATTTTTGGTTAGCATGAGGGGTCTAGCCAGGACCCTTACTGGATACTTGGTGGGAATCGAACGTGCGACTCCAAAGATGTGTAGTATTACCACTACACTATCCAGCTGCGCTACACTATCCAACAAAAAAAGTTTTTAGAAAATTTGATAAAGTCTGATGCTTAATATTGTAGGGATATTAATATCCCTACAATATTAATACGGATTAATAACACAGAGAAGTCATACTTCTGTTATGACAGAATTAATTGGGTAAATTATATTTACAATTGTAACATTGTAAACTTAATGTTATGATTTTACATTATATTAAATTGTAACATGATGTAAAATCGTAACATTGTAAACTTAACGTTACAATTTTACATTATGTTGCAATTTAACATAATGTGAAATTGTAACATTGTAAACATAATGTTACAATTGGAACATCAGTCCATCTATCCATGCATCTTCATCCGCTTTATCCGAGGCCGGGTCGCGGGGGCAGCAGCCTAAGCAAAGAGGCCCAGACCCAACACGCTGTGTACTCACCTTTGCTAAGTACATGTGAGATCTTGAATAAAAAAAACAAAACAAAACACACTTTTCTTTTGTGTTTTATTGAAAGCACTTTACAGAAAGTGTAATTGTTTGTAATGACGAAAGAAGTAGGTAGGTTTGCATGTGTAATTAGTGTGTTATTGCAGAAGAAGCTTAATGTGTAGTTTGCAAAAACAATGGGAAAAAAAGGTGGCCGAAGAAGAAAAGATAAATGTCCTTTTTTTTAAGTATTCCCTCGGCCGGGCGTTTGGCTTATGACATGTGGCGGGGACTCTGCTACAGAACTCCGCCAGTTCGAACCCCCCACGAACTCAGTGCCACGGCCCTGCGCGGGGGGCGGGGAAACGCGCTCGCATTTCCTTTTTGCTTTTTCCTGCTTGAGCCAAGTCCTCCGCCCGCTCTTCATCTCTCTCATTACCCCTTATTACCTTACACTCATGCCTTTGCCTTTCACCACTTCAAAACGAAGCCTACTTCAATATTACCTTCATACGCTCTCTTTGCTTTTGGCTTTCCTCATGCTGTGTACTCACCTTTGCTAAGTACATGTGAACAGATCTTGAATAAAAAAAACAAAACAAAACACACTTTTCTTTTCTGTTTTATTGAAAGCACTTTACAGAAAGTGTAATTGTTTGTGATGAAGAAAGAAGTAGGTAGGTTTCCATGTGTAATTAGTGTGTTATTGCAGAAGAAGCTTAATGTGTACTTTGGAAAAACGATGAGAAAAAAAGCTGGCTGAAGAAGAAAAGATAAATGTCCTTTTTTTTCAAGCCTTCTCTCAGCCGGCAGTTTCAGTGCCACGGCCCTCGCTTGGGGGGTGGGGAGACGTGCCCCCCAAGGAGACCTGCTAGATTGTTCAGAAGGTTGTTCTCATCCATCCAGATGGAGGATCACTAACAGGAGCGTGGAAGACTCCAGAATCCACTCTGGCTGGAATCCGGTGGATATGCAGTGTGTACAGGTACAGGACCATTTAAACGGACAGCATTTATAGAATGACTATTAAAAGTCAGCGAGTGTCAGTAATGTTAATGTGGTTATGTTAGTAATACACCGAGTGCTAATATAAGAGCTTTAAGATGCATTTGTAGATATTATTACGTGTTTTACCGTCTTTATGGTGCTAGCTTAAAGTTACGGTGTAAACGTTAGCTTATATTGGAGGAAAGCTGTTACTGGTTAAACGATGTTAGCACAGAAATATTAGCTTCTGTCATGACTGATGAAGTTACTAGTTAATAAAGTTTTCAGTAAAGTGATTAATCGCAGCCACAGGTTGACAGCAAATATCTCGATTAGCTTCAGTGCATCTGTAATAAATATGTGCAAGTTTCAGTGCTTCGTTTAAACTGTATGATACTTATACTGACCCAGGGTCAGTGTAAAATACAATCCTAGATGTGTGAACAAAGCCACTGTAAATTTAATCCTGCATGACAAACCTCAGGATGCAGATTATTATTACTCTTTCCTGCTGGCACACCTGAGAGTCAGCTAGAAACTTATAGTGACGTGGACATCATGCAAAGACTGCCAGACTCTGTAATACTGCAAATGATCAGTGACTCAGGTTAACACTAAACTTCAAACGGTACCTCTGTGTGCTGAACATCTAGGATTGAGTCAGGCTGCATTGACTGTGGGACTTTAATGTGTTAAAAGCAGGTTGAAGACGGCTCAGAAACATTTGAAGATTAAAATTTAGCATTATGGCTGCTGGTGGTTTGTAATATCTACCCAGCTGTATTTTTGTTACTAATTTATGTTTGTTGTTGTTTAACACAGATTTCAGAAGAGCAAATATGCTTAATAGTTTAACTAGATTTCATTTGTCAGTGTTTGACTGCTGAGTCACCGGAAGAACTCATTTCATTCATTCTCCATATGATGTTAATTTACAGAAATGTTTCACAGGAACTGATTTCTCCCAAAGGTTGAACTAGTGTGTTTCCATAGATTACCTCTGTATGAATGTACTTCTTAAATGAAGGCAAGTGTTTGTCCTTTTTTGTTCCTCAGGTACAGTACGTGATATCAAGGGCAGGTGGTCAACACTGGGGACAAGAAGCAGACATACTTCCAAGAGGGAGCTGCAGTGAGGTCAGAGGTCAGAATCTGAAACAGCTCAGGTTTATATTTTAGAGGTTATAAAAAATCAAAATGTATTTATAAAGAAACCTTTAAATAATAGTCATAATTATGATTATTATAAGAAATATCAAACATTTAAGTGGATTTTCTGTTACACATATTGTGTTAGCCCTGCGATAAACTGGCAGCCTGTCTTTGTCCTGTATCAGCTGGGATAGGCTTCATCCTCCCGCAACCTTGAATTGGATACATTTTATTCCAATTATGTAATCTGATCATTTACAAACTCAAGGTATCTAATCAAAATGTAAGTAATAATTATAAAATGGGAAAGCAGAAATAAGTGTGACATAAATGTAAATGTGTGAGCTGACATAGAGCTACATGCAGTCTGAAAAACCTTTGTTGTCAAGTTTGCAGGTATATCAGCACGAGACATTCTTACATAGAAGAGACATTAAAGTCTCTAACTCAGTGAAGCATTATTGGTCCCGTCTGTTTGGATAAATATAGTAAGTTGATGTATGTCCATTTATTGACACATTTTCTTAAGTGCTTATCCAGTTCAGGATCACAGTGGAGCTGCAGCTGGATATGTTCACTAAATAAACCTTACAAAAGTTAACAATAAACCTGCATCCATGTACGTTGTTGTCCACAGGATGAGAAAATCAAACTGGAACACTGTGGAACATGTTAATAAATGTTTGTGTGTTTATGCCTGTGTCTTTCACAGGAGGCGCTGGAAGGTTTCCCTAATAGTTCCTGGTGAATCAAAGCAGAACCATAAAGGTTGCTGGATTGCATGATGGCCTTACCCCTGAGCAGTCATCCTGTTAAAGGATGAACCAGTTAGAAGCTGTTTTCAAAGTAGCTGAGCAGATTTCATCTCAAGTAAGCGATTAACTGTTTGTTCATCTGTTCCGCCACTTAAAGAGCATTTAAGGACGTCTTTTGAGTGTCCAGTTGAATTAATTCTACTGGCTCTCATGGTCATTTGTTATTATAGTCATATTTTTCATGTTCATCCAGCTATTTAGTAAATTCTATCTATTTAGTAATATCCGTCAGCTATAAAATGTAATATAAATATAAAAATATCTAAATATCTCCTGCCCTTTATGTTTTAATGATGTAAGTCTGTTATCGTGTTACATTAGCATTCCTCACATATCAATGAGATGCTGTACAGTACAATCCTACTGACACAGCAGAGGGATAACGACAGCTATTCAACATCGTTACACGACACATTCGAGCTGCATGACGCAGACAAAGTGACTAAATCATCTTTTTGTGGTTTATTGTCTTCAAACCAGCAGACAAAGCCGATGGCAGAAGATGTCAGAGAAGAACTTCAGGCCGTGGACTGAAAAGGTATTTTTTTCTTGTTATCAAAAGACATTTGGAGTGGCAGCTTCTACAACTGGTTGTGCTAAAGTAAAGCTTACAGTCTAAGAAATCACAGTGTTGATATTCAGCACAAAGAGAAAAGCTCACTTGTTTGAATTTATTTACAATCATAGTTTTATAAATTCTGACTGTAAACAGCTTTTACAGCTTTGATATTGTTTGACACTCGATATCAGGTGATAGGGTTTAATTTAAAGGTTTCTGTGTCCCAATGAGCCATTTACACTGATCAGTGTCAGTTTAACTGTAACACATTCATTATTTAGATTCAACAAAGAAATAACTGAATGTAAAAAATGGCAGCCCTCAGGCAGGTTTATAGAGATACATGCATGCATTATGAAATTTATGTATCCCAGATAATTGTTATTCATCTAGTCATGGCAGACCTACCTCTTCCTCCCAAGTTAACTGCAACCCAAAATAACTAGTGGGGCTATTTACACACTCACAACCAGTGTGGGGTAAAAAGAGCCACCAAAAAACTGTCAGCCACAGATGTGCTAGAAGAGTTAGAAGCTCTACTTATGGAGAAACTTTCTAAGTCTAACAGGGGACAGGAACTCCTGCCCAAGTAACATGATATAAGCCCACATACAGCCCAGCCATAAAGTGAACCAAGTTAAAGACAGCATGGGACCAAATGCATGTAACCAGCCTGCACCCACCTGACATTTCTTCCTCCTGAATTAAATGAATGAAGGGATGAAAGTTAAATGACTACAAACCTAAAGCCACTAGTTCCCACACTGGAGCTCCCTGACACTGTGTGTTAACTGTATTTAGCTTGTATCAACAGTTGTAACAGGCTAAGCCACCTGAGACACTGCATTGAATTTGTTCCTGTCTTACTGGTTTCAGCTGACTGGTTTCAACTCAGATATTCTGCTTTTTCCTTTCAGTAGATCAAAGCAGCTCGTGCTCCTTCTGCTTCCAATTTAGAAGAAGAAGAAGAAGGCGAAGGCTTCAGCGAAGTGGCGTTCATGGTCTCAGTGAACAGTCACGGTCACACACTGCATGTGGTTTTAAAAGCAACATGTCTGTTCACCACAACAATGGAGATGTGTAATATTAGTGCAGCTATGGTTTGTTCTTGAACATCAGTTCTGTTTTCTACTTTGATCACTCAGACCAAAAAAGTGTTGTTTTCAGATTCTTTCTTTTAAATCTATAAAGCACCTGTTCATTTTTTTTATTACAATTAGTTTCACATAAATGTTAGTGTTTCCTTTTATGATCTTTTAATGCTTACACTACACTGTACATGAAATCAAACCTAATAATGAGGCAGATAACATTCCTGTTACGATCCAGACTAGTGGTCTTACTGGGGCCGGTGAACAGGACTGTAAGCTTGCCATTGTGCCAGTTAAAGTAAAATCAAAGAGAGGTCAAAGAATAGTGGAAACGTATGCCTTTCTGGACCAAGGGAGTTCAGCATCCTTTTGTACAGCGGGTCTTATGGACAAGCTGAATATTGCTGGGAGGAGGACAAAGATTCTCCTGCGCACCATGGGACAGGAGAAAGTGGTGGACAGTTTCATTGTACCTGAACTTGAAGTTGCTGGATTGGACAGTGACATGTACTGTGATATGCCTAACCTCTTCACTCAGCATAAAATGCCTGTAGATATTGGTAACATCCCAAATCAACAGGACCTGGTTGACTGGCCACATTTGAAGCATGTTCATTTGCCAGAAATTAAGGCCAATGTTGAGCTTTTGATTGGCATGAATATGCCCAGAGCTCTAGAACCTTTGGAGGTCATCCGGAGTGTAGGTGATGGACCCTTTGCCATTAGGACTGTGCTCGGCTGGACTGTGAATGGGCCACTTAATCGAGAATGCTGTGGAAGGCCAGGATGTTTGGCAACAGTTACCGCCAACAGAGTTTCTGCTGTCACACTGGACAAGCTATGGAAACAGCAGTTCAAGATGGATTTTCCTGAGAGCAGCAATGATGAACAGATGGGGCTGTCAAAGGAAGACTTGAAGTTCCTGGAATTGGCCAGCAAGATGGTGACTTTGGGGGATTGGCACTACAGCATTGCCCTGCCACTAAAAGACCGAGACATAAGAATGCCTGACAACTGTGCAATTGAGCAACGAGCCTTAGGTTTGAAGAAAAGGTTCATCAGAGATAAAGACTTTCATAAAGACTACACTGCCTTCATGACAGATCTTATATCTAGAGGATATGCAAAGAGAGTCCCAGTCACAGAATTAGAGCGCCAGAAATGGGGAAGGATTAAACGTAACTTTGTTCCTGGAGATGTGGTCCTTATAGTGGATGATTCTGCACCTCGTGGTTCTTGGCTCATTGGGAGAGTCACCGGAGCTGCACCAGATGAAAGGGGGCTTGTGCGTCAGGTCTGGATTAAGACCCCAACCAGCCATGTGTGCAGACCCATCACAAAGATATGCCTTCTTCAGGAGGCCTCTGACCCATGACTATGACATTTTTGACACAGTGTGACATAACTAACTTTGAATTGACTTTAATGTTATGAGATGTACATCAGACTGACTATATTTAGGCTAAGTGCTGGTAACCTCTGGCCTATAACTGACTGACCATGTGCAGACAGAAGAAAAGAAGAGAAGACATGAGAAAATAACTTTGGTGGACTTTTGAGTATGTTATGTTGTCTCACTGGGTGTCTGTGATATGATGAAGTGTGTGTTGTGAGTTATGGTGTTGGATGTGTAATTATTACTGTAAAAATGTAATAATTAGGGGCCGGAATGTTGTGGATAGGCGTAGCTTTGGGTCACGTGGTGTCAGTAATAGTGATTGCTATATCACCTGTTCACGGCCCGAGGGAAATTTTGTGAATGAGTGGGTGATGGGGGAAGTCGACTTTTGCTGACCGCTCAAGCGTCCCAAGGCGTTCCCAGGCCAGCCGAGAGATATAATCTCTCCAGCGTGTCCTGGGTCTGCCCCGGGGCCTGCTCCCGGTGGGACATGCCTGGAACACCTCACCCAGGAGGCGCCCAGGGGGCATCCTTGTCAGCTGCCCGAACCACCTCAGCTGGCTCCTTTCGATGTGGAGCAGCAGCTGCTCTACTCTGAGCCCCTCCCGGACGGCCGAACTTCTCACCCTATCTCTAAGGGAGAGGCCAGCCACCCTTCGGAGGAAGCTCATTTCTGCCGCTTGTATACGCGATCTCGTTCTTTCGGTCACTACCCACAGCTCGTGGCCATAGGTGAGGGTAGGGATTGTAACATTGTAAACATAATACAATTTTACATTATGTTACTGTCAGAGTCGGACGGTGCCCCGACCGGTCGACCTGTGTGTGTGTGTTTTTTTGTTCTCCTCTCTCGCTCCGCTTTTTCTCCGCTGCGATTGTTACCTCCGACCCGTAAGTGCTGCCACTCTGAGCTGCCTAATAAGCCTGGACGCGATCGAGACGGAGAGACGGAAGGGGACACTTCACTGATTCTAGGGAGTTTTGTGGACACACGAGGGGAGACGGGGAGAGGAGCACTGAAGGGACTTGCACTGTGGATAACTGTGGATTGATTTTGGCTTCACTGTAAATAAAGACACTGTTCAACTTAAACGAGAAGTCCGCGTCTAGGTTCGCTAACTCACCACCCTTAACAGCTACAATTTAACATCATGTAAAATTGTAACATCATGTTTACAATGTTACAATTTGTAAATTGTAACATTGTAAACATAATGTTACAATTTTATATGATGTTAAACTGTAACATAATGTAAAATTGTAACATTATGTTTACAATGTTACAATTTTACATTATGTTAAATTGTTACATAATGTAAAATTGTAACATTATGTTTACAATGTTACAATTTGTAAATTGTAACATTGTAAACATAATGTTACAATTTTATATGATGTTAAACTGTAACATAATGTAAAATTGTAACATTATGTTTACAATGTTACAATTTGTAAATTGTAACATTGTAAACATAATGTTACAATTTTATATGATGTTAAACTGTAACATAATGTAAAATTGTAACATTATGTTTACAATGTTACAATTTTACATTATGTTAAATTGTAACATAATGCTTAACAGATAATGGTTATCCTCTTTTTATATCATACATCATTGTCTCTGTAGGAGGGTCTGGAGCACCCCCTGCTGAGCCGCTGGGCTCAGTACCTTGCAGGCAGGTCCGACGATGACTTCATCATCTCACCTGAGCTCAAAATTCTGGTGCGTCAAGGCGTCCCTCGGGAGTATCGGCAGAGAGTGTGGCGCTGTTTGGTCCGAGCCAGAACTTTGACAGGCCAAGAGTGCCACACGCAACGCTATCAGCAGGTACAGCTGTAGAGAGAGAGAGTGCTTTATCCGCACCTGAGCACAGGTGGCTCCTCCTTCTTCCTGTTGGGAATGCTGGCGAGCACTCAGTAATCCTGTTCTGTTTCCAGCTGTGTGAGAAGAGTCGGACAGCTCCTAATCCTGCCTCCAGGCAGGTCCAGCTGGACCTTCACCGAACCCTGACGACCAATCAGCACTTCTCCTCGCCGTCCAGCCCCGCCCTCCAGCCCTGCCCTCCAGCAGCTCCGCCGCATCCTTCTGGCCTTCTCCGGGCATAACCCTGCCATTGGCTACTGCCAGGTACTCAACAGGTCAGAACAAAAGTATAAATTTTATATCTGAGTTCTTATGTGGACCCGCCTTCCAGGCAGAACCTCACCTTCCATCAATGTCCACAGGTTAGCGGCCCTCGCTCTGCTGGTCCTCCAAAGTGACGAAGACGCCTTCTGGTGTCTGGTGGCAGTGGTGGAAGCCATCATGCCTCAGGACTACTACACCAAGAATCTGGTGGCCTCTCAGGTCAGCAGACACACTCACCTGCTTGCCTGCTGTGATCTGTTTTAGTGATCAGTGAGGCTGATCTCTGTGAGTCTTTGTGCTCAGGCGGACCAGCGCGTGCTGAAGGACTTCATGGCGGAGAAGCTTCCTCGCCTGGCATCTCACTTTGAGGATCACAACATTGACGTCTCTCTGGTCACCTTCAACTGGTTCCTGGTGGTTTTTGTGGAGAGTCTGCCCAGCGACATCCTGATGCCTCTGTGGGACGCCTTCCTGTATGAGGGTACCAAGGTACCATACACCCGAACACACCATGACAGAAATGCAGACAACACTTGAATGCACCACAGTAGTGTCCATGGAAACAAAAATGATTTTGTTTTCACCTTTAGATGTCTTTATTTACATTTTAGGAGTAATAAGACATTGTTTACTAAGCATGGGGAACTGTCATGTGACATGAAATAGGAGTGGGAAAGCAGATCATTCTAGTAACGACCTCACAGTCTACCACAAGCAGCGTAAATCCAGACGATGAGCGGGACAATGCCTTTGGGCTTGTTTCTGCAATGTGACAAATGCAGCACAGCTTTTACATCGTTTGTCTCAGGAAATAAAATCACAGTTCAGACACAGAAATATATACCACACAGGGATAAATGCTGACAACAGCTTCAGCCACGTAGATCCAACCCAAAAGTTTAATTTAAACTTAAAGCTCAACTACCAAGTAAGTTAATATTATCTGGCAACTGAGGAACCAAGTGGCTTATTGGAAATCGATCAGAGCTGTAATGAGTAAAGGGCCCAACTGCACCACAACTGAAAGAGTAATTTTATGACTCACCTCCTCAAAGTTTCCAATTAATTGTGTGGCGTGAGTGTCCTGTTATGAAATGCGTGTCTGTGCTGCAGGTGATCTTCAGATACACTCTGGCTCTGTTCAAATACAAAGAGGACGACATCCTGAAGATTCACGACAGCGTGGAGATCTACCAGTACCTACGCTTCTTCACAAAGACCGTCTCCAATGCCAGGTACGCACTCGCCTCCACCCGCCTTAATCTACGAGCTGTTACACTCTCAGAAGTGTAGCGGATGTAGCTGTTGAATCTTTGAGCTTCAAACCCTTTTTACTGAAATTTTGTGAGAAGTTTAAATTTCCCTGATCACAGTAACAACGATTTAAAGATTTTTAAGTATCTGCAGCTCTCGGATACATGTGGTCCAGTCAGTCCAGTATTTCCTGCTCAAACTGCAGTACCTGAAGTATCAAGCAGCATAAAACAGAAACACTCAAGCTGATCAGTTTCCAGTTCCTCTGTGTTGGTGATCGAGTCCTTTCCACCTGCGTGTGTCCATGCAGGAAGCTGACCAGCATCGCCTTCAACGACATGAACCCATTCCCCAGCCGGCTGCTGAGGAACCGGCGAGTGCTCCACCTGGAGCGCCTGCAGGCGGAGCTGCGTGAGCTGGAGGAGCAGCACAAGGAGTTCATCACCGAGAGCGTCGTACGGAAAGACAAAGAGCTCGACGTCATGGTGAGCGAGGACGACGAGGACCTCTGATCACACGGGACGCTTCAGCTGCTCACTTCGAGACGACGATGAGTTTTCCATGAGTTCAAGAGAATTTTACTAAACCGGCTGTTAACTGGTTTCCTTCACACTAAACACAGGATTGTGTCAGGTTCACCATCTCTACTAACACTACAAGGAAACAGACGCATACAGATTTAACTGCATCACATCTCTGAAACAAGCTTGCAGTAAACAAATGTGTACTGTGTTCACGTGTGTAATAAGTCAGGCTGCAGAAATGTGCAGATGTATTTCAGTGAATTCATTTGGATTAATATGTGATAGCTTATTTATTTCATTGTATCTTTTGCTTTATACCTAAAAATGCGTGACATTTCTAAATGTAGTCACATCCCTATGAAACATGGTTGATTATCAGCTGTAGTCACAGCTGGTGATAAAGTAATTAAAATGTCCAGCTATTCAAAAATAGGGCATTCTGCACAATGAGTACTTTTTGGTACTTGAAGTATATTTTGATGCTGATGCTTCAGGGCATTGTGCTGCATTGTCGAAGCTCTCTGGGCTTCCGGTTAGAACGACCTCACCTGTGTTTTATTTTGATCTGGTGTAAAGTGCATTGTGCAGAAATGACAGCATGATAGTCACATGATAAAACTGACTTTTCTTTTTTTTTTCTAATTTTACTGGGTGTGCATCTTGTTCAAATGTCTTTTTCAGCATTTGTACATAAATATTCTGTATATAAATATTTGATTTTCATTTATTTTACAGAGTCCTTTATTTTGTTTCACAAATATGACATTCATGTCAAATGACATCTGCAGACTTTATAATGACCAGCAGGGGGCAGTGTATTGCAGTCTATGAGAACATTTACTGAGACCTGTTTCATGCACTAGTTTCATGTCTCATTGAATCCAACATGATGTTGATTTTGTAAATTAAGGTCACATCTTCATCACATCTAATTTCAAAACACTGATCAATTTTTTTAAAAAATGAATTCCATACCAATTGCAGGAATAAAATAGGAATAAATAACAAACGAGAAATACATACAAAACAAGAGAAAGGCACACATGAGAGAACAGGTCACATGACAGCACAGCATTATCTACCCACAATTTGAACTAAATAACAGATAGCACAGGCAATGAAAACAAACGGAAATCAGAATAAATTTAAAAACTTTTATTGATGTTAACTTGAAGTGCTGAATTAGCCCTGTTGTCAGTTCAAATCACTTCAATCTATAGCGCACTTTAAGGTCTTTAGACCTTAAAAAGTAATACACTGCAAGGTAAGCTTGCAGCATCTTACTTTAAGGTCAACTGTGAAACTTTGTGGAAAGCCTGAGACAAGTTGATGAGTCAGTGAAGCGCACTTCCTTCTGATGACGGCTATACTGAGGTGAGTTTTTAAGCATATCCTGAACTTTATTCATTATTAGACTTCTGACACCTGGCAAATAAACTCTCACGCGATATGAGAACATAACAGCAAAAAGCCAGTAGCTGGTACATGAATGGATAAAAATTGGATCCCTCTTAGATTGAATTGGTTGCCCTCTTATATTACGTTGTTTTGAACCTAACCGCATCCACTGAATTAATGCAGTTTTCAGGACAGTAAAAACAGAGAACTCTGATATACACAATTTCTGATTGCTGATAGTGTTTCTTAATGCAAAATGGGCTTCCATTTAAAATGCAATTGCTTTATGTTCGATCTTTAGCGAAGAAGGGTCATTTTTGATTCTGTGGACAAGGGATGCAAATGGAATGTGAAGGCAACAGGTAGTAGGGTGAATTAGGGTTTCGTGTGGTCTTCAGTGCATGAATTTTATTGCCACTTTATTTCAACTTTTTATTAATGTACTCAAAAGAAAAACAAGAACCACAAAGGAGATTCTTGTGATTCTTGTTTGTGCTATCTGTTTGTGAAAGAAAGCACATTTTACCACATCATACTGTGTTTGCTGCCATTTATTTTACTCGTCCTGCCTGAGTGTCTGGGCTGCGTTTGTCTGTGCACCTTTGTTCTGGCCTTCTGCTGATGGGTTTCACATGCTGGGCTTTCCCTCTTGGTCCACACCCAGCAGCCTGCTGCTGACCACACACAGCCTACAAACTGATCCATCCATGCATGCATGGACTGGTTATTGTTGAGTTATCACCTCCAGCTCCTTGCTCATAACCAGGTAGATACTGGGCTGGGCCTGATCTCTGAGCTCAATAACAATGACAAAAATGCCAAACACTTTACTCTTCATGGTAAAAAATGTTTATAATACAGTAAAAACTGGATGTAGCCAAAATCAGTGTTTTATATACAGTGTAAGTGAACAACATTGCTACACTGCTGGTGTTTGATTGATAGAGGCTTTCTTTATAAGAACTATGATATCATTTCTTTTGCTGATTAACAGTTTTTATATAATTTTTATATCATTTATAGCTTTCAAGAAGCCAAAGATCACTGGACGAAAAGACTACAGACCTGTGGCTCTGACATCTGGTCAGGAAGTCTTTTGAGCGCCTGGTTCTCTCCTATCTTAAGACCCTCACGGCCCCCCTCCTGGACCCCCTGCAGTTTGCATACAGAGCCAACAGGTCTGTAGACGATGCCATCAACATGGCCCTACACTTTGTCCTGCAGAATCTATGCTAGGATCCTGTTTGTGGACTTCAGCTCTACCTTCAACACCATCCTTTCAGACCTTCTTCAAGGATTGCTTTCCCAGATGAATGTGCCTGATCCCATCTGCCGGTGGATCACTGACTTCCTGACGGACAGGAAGCAACCAGTGAGGCTGGGGAAGAATGTCTTGGACTCCCGGACCATCAGCACGAGCTCCCCTCAGGGCTGTGTTCTTTCTTCTATGCCCTTCTCCCTGTACACCAACTGCCGCACCTCCAACCACCAGTCTGTCAAATTAATTAAGCTTGCAGATGACACCACCATTATTGGACTCCTCTCAGACGGGGATAAGTCTGCCTACAGGATGGAGGCTGAACATCTGGTGTCCTGATGCAGCCGCAACAACCAGGTGCTGAATAAGTGTTATTTTCATTTACCACTGGCCCAAGTACATTTTTATTGGCTTGTGAACAAAGCTGTAGTTTTTGTATTTTTAAATATTAACGCAATTTAATTGAGACATTATTTATATTATTTCACTTTCAATGTGAAAAATGCTGTAAAAACGTTGAAAATAATGGTCACCCCTGTTCGCTGCAATGTAAAATAGTACAACTGCTGTCAGCCTTCATTAAGTTGCATCATTTAAACATTTGCATATTTTTATTCAACTTCTGCAGGATGCTTTGATGAAAGACTCCCTTTTCCCAAGTAGAGGCTTTACTAGAGGTCACAGGAACAGCGCTGCTGTTTTGGATGCGGAAAAATGTTGTCTTTCACTCTACCTGAGCTCAGTGTCCCAGTAAGGGCTCCGCCTCATTGTAGCTGACGCTGAAATGTTTGTGTGGGTTGCCATGACAACACCAGAAGTGCATCTGAGATCGTGTCCAAATTCATGGGCTGCATCCTCCTGAGGACTCGGTGTTCTGACAAAACGTCTTACTTTGGCAAAACGTCCTACCGTAAGTAGTTCATGCGTTCTCGGCGGCTCTAGTGACCCTCGAACTCTCGGCTAGCTATCGAGGTGGTGGATAACATACGTCTCCCCCACAAGAGCACGAACCTACAACTTTTCTACTACTGGTTTTACAAGGCGTACACGGTAAAAACATTATGCTGTTATTTGTTAAGCACTTGTGCACCTTGTGAAAAGAAATAAGTGGCTGAGATGGATGTCATATGTGCTATTGATATTATTTTACTCGTTTCTAGTTTTCACGGTGCTCCATGATTGTGAGAGGAATAAAAAAGAATTGTGGACATCAGTACGAAGCATGGATTCTTTTGACCAGAGTAGATACACTGGTCCCTTGAATATACTAATCTTTTTGAGGTGGGTGACTGTTCCTGTGTATTTACAGAAACAATGGTTGTGATAACCTCAGCTGTTTCAGAGGGTGACTGTTCGTTGCTTTGCGCACTTTTAAATCTGTATACAATGGTTTGTTCCCTTTTTGTGTTCTGAGGTTTAAACAAAGATGTACTAGATGTATTATACCGGTCCCTCGAATCTACAAATCTGTTCATTTTCATCTGTGTTTACAGAAACACTGGGTGTTGGAACCTCAGTAGTTTCTTTTTGGCTGACAGACTCTGGAGCTGTACAAGAGGAATAAAGAGCTGCAATGCTTTTGTGAACCTGACCTGGGAAGGGAGAGAAATATATTTTTGTTTTGTTTTTGTTTGTCTTCTTGGTTTTTTTTTTTGGTTTTTTTTTTATTCATATTTTGGATGGACAGAAACGTTAACAAATATACAACTGGAATAATCATACTGTCAGTTCTCTGTCCGTTTCTTAACAACAACCAACAAATAAGGACTAACAGTAACTAAGACAAACAAACAAACAAACAAACAAAAAAAAACCAAAAAAAAACCCCAGGAGAAACAAAATGATATACCGCCTCCTGGGAAACATCAGCAAAAACAAAAGTAATGGGGGCAAAACACCCAGGTGCCTAAAAACAAAACATAACCTTGACCACTGATGACATTAAGACAATTTGTTCCCTCTACTGACTTTCAAAGTAAAAAAAAAAAAAAAAAAAAAAGACAACAACAAAAATACCAATGACACATGAACCCCCCCCCCCCCCCCCCCCCCAAAAAAAAGAACATTTATCATAATATCTAGGAGACATTGTCGATGTACACCAAAAAAGGACCCCAGACCTGCTCAAAAATGTCTTCTCTCCCCTTAATTCTGTACATAACCCGTTCATATGATGCCATCTTAGACATTTGTTCAGTCCATTCCCTGAGAGAACAGGGGCTGGATGACTTCCAGTGCCTAAGTATTATCCTGCATCCAGTTATGAAAGCCAGACGCATCCACAATCTCTGTTTTTTTGAAAGGATAATTTGTCTTCTTGTTTTATTTGATTCCTTGTGGGATTTGGATCCAACAAGTAAAGTATGCATATTATGCACACACACAAACACACATGCAGCTATTACCATTTCTTGTATTCTTGAATAAAGACATTGATCTGACACATTTAAAATGCAGCCAATTGTTTTTATTGTTATATTATTAAGAAAAAAGAAAAGGTGGGGGTGGGGGGATGTAAAGAAGAGCTTAAAGGAAAGGGCTAGAGGAGAGAAAACCCCAACAATTAGCAGGGCATTTTTTTACTTGGACAAATTGTTAATAAAGTTTCCATATCTGTAACAATGATGACAGTATAATTGTTTATAAACAATTATATTGACAATTATATGTGTCCAGTATGTTGGCTCATTTTCTTTTACTTTTTGCATTTGAAAATAAAAGTTGGGCTGATTTTGACACCATTACAAGAAGTGTTGTTAATGATTCTTTTTGAATTAAAATCAGGTTACCACAAATTGTTTTTTAATTTAATTTCATTTGAAATGTTTGTCAGTGGGTAAACAATTCGTAATGCAAAGTCAGAAACATCGAGTTATTCTTGTACTGCATGCTTGCAATAAATAAGTTGTCCTAACAGTCAGTCAAAGGAGCTTGGAAAGAAAAGCGTCTGGACTTCTTTGAGTTGAAGTGACTGATATATATATTTTTTGTCTGTTTGTTTTGTTGGTTTTTGTTTTTTGCCCTTTATCACCATTCCTCTTCCCTGCTGTTTTTCTTTCCCTCTTTCTTTCTCCCCTTTCTTTCCCCCAGTCATGTCTGTCCTATGTGTAGCAAGTGAAAATAAAATAAACAATAAAAACAAAGGTGAATCAAATAGACCAATACGGCAAGGCCGGGATGGTCCATTTGGTAAAGTAAATCCGTTAGTTATATTTAACATAATGTTAAATGGCAACATTCTGTTTACAATGTTACCATTTCACATTATGTTAAATGGTAACATTCTGTTTACAATGTTACCATTTTACATTGTGTTAAATGGTAACATTCTGTTTACAATGTTACCATTTTACATTGTGTTAAATGGTAACATTCTTTTTACAATGTTACCATTTTACATTGTGTTAAATGGTAACATTCTGTTTACAATGTTACCATTTTACATTGTGTTAAATGGTAATATTCTGTTTACAATGTTACCATTTTACATTGTGTTAAATGGTAACATTCTGTTTACAATGTTACCATTTCACATTGTGTTAAATGGTAACATTCTGTTTACAATGTTACCATTTCACATTATGTTAAATGGTAACATTCTGTTTACAATGTTACCATTTACATTATGTTAAATGGTAACATTATGTTTACGATGTTACCATTTTACATTATGTTAAATTGTCAGTAGGCCTGGTACCGGAACCGGTACTGGACCCCCTTTTACTTTCAGCCATCAGAAGAGGGTACACTGTGGTCATAACAATACTCAGACTGTAGCATTTAAAGGTCCCAAAGTGTACCAGGAAAATATCCCCCGCACGATTACACCAGCAGCCTGAATTGTGAATGTGAGGGAGGATGGATCCATGCTTTCATGTTGTTCACTCCAGGCTGATATAAAAATGATATAACTAATACTACTTCTACTAATAATGACAATAACAACAAAATAATAATAATAATGTCAAAAATACCAGTAATAATAATAACAATAACAACATAAACAACAACATTACTACTAATAATAATAAAGATAAACAAATGTATTAAAAAATTAATAATGATAATAATAATAAAACTGATCATAACAGTAACAATATCAATCATAACAACAACAGTACTAACAACAATAATAACAATAACAATGAAGGTGTTGCTGCAGATCTGAGTCCCGACTCTGCTGCCTTTCTAGTGCGGCAAAGAAAGTAAGAAATAGAAAAAGAAAAACACAAATAAACTGAGTGTGAGGGTTTTTCTACAAGTTACACTGAATATTTGCACAGACATGCTGACTGTTTGCTGGGAGACGTCACCTGTCTTTTATAGAATAGCAGGTAAGCTGTTCTCTGCCGCTGCTCACACACAGACTCACACGTGGTCTGGCAGACCAACTCGTCATCGTACGTGAGCCGGCTGTCTGTGACGTCGTCTCTTCCGCTCATCTGGTGAACGCCGTCACAGACGTAATGTCCTGAGAGGAGAAGGCGCACTTATTAACGTCTCATAAACTTTCAAAGCTGACCTGCATTCAGCACATGTGTCTGAAAGCACCCACTCACCGCTGTAAGCTGAGGAGCCCAAACGACTGATCACGCTGACCAACAAATAGCGAGCAGTTTACTGGGAGAGGGCAGCGGCACCACCCGTTAGCTTAGAAATGGGCTCCATCCATACTTGAAATGAACGGTGTGCCTTTTCCCTTACCTCTTCAGTAAAGGCTGTGTCCTGGCTGATCACCAGCTGCTGTGTCAGAACAATGGGGCTGTTCTTCTTCTCCACGGTGAACGATGGAGTGAACGTAAACCACTTCAGCTGGAGGATCAGCACACTGAAAGAGATGAGACAAAGAGGAGAGGCTCAAAGGAAGACGCAAGGAGGACATGACATGAACAAAACTGACACCGACTGAACTGTGGTGGTTTGAGGCCTTTGGGGACCGATTTGAGGTTACTCACTTTGGCAGGTTCAAGAACAACAGCTCCTCTTTGATCTTCTTAGCTCCGCACTGGCATTCGTAGTCCAACAGGCCGCCCTGCAGCAGGGAGCAGGAGGAACAGGTGCATTAGAGTTAAACTCTTTTACAGATGAATTCACATATTCGTGGGAGCAAGCCTGTTCACAGAATAGAGTCTAAACGAGCTCTTACTTTCAGACTCCAGCCCCGCCCTTCAGCAGCTCCGCAGCATCCTGCTGGCTGGCACAACCTTGCCATTGGCTGCTGCCAGGGACTCAACAGGTTAGAACAAAAATATAAATATTATATCTGAGTTCTTATGTGGACCCGCCTTCCAGACACAACGTCACCTTCCATCAATGTCCACAGGTTAGCGGCCCTCGCTCTGCTGGTCCTCCAAAGTAAGAAAAAATGAGAAAAAATAAGGAGCAGACCAAGCAAAAGAGGGTATTTAAAGAGACAGTGCTCTTAAGGTGCATTTTTGGCGAGTTTTATTATCTAAATGTCATTGTGTCACTTTCTTATGAGGCTTCAGTGAACTGAAAAAGCTTCTGGGATGAGAAGCGAAACGTCTTCAAAAAAGTTAAAGAAGTCCGGTTGCTTTTTTCCCCCAAGCTCCTTAGAGTTCTCTGAAAATGGTCAGGTAGAAGGACTGGACTGAAAATGAGTAAAAAAGCAGCCAAAGCCCAAGGAAGTTGAAAGATTGGAAACTATTGCTGAGGTCATGTCAGTGTAAAAAGTTACCTACAAGTCTGGCACCTTGGAAGCAAAACATAAAGAAATAAGGTGTAAGGCCAAATGTTTGGTCCTGCAGCCAACCGGACCATGAAATATAGAGCACAGGTGAACAAAGTGAGGCAGCAGTTTGCTGATTTCCACCTTGTGCCTTTCATGTTGATCAGCTTAGTAGTTTGCCAGCTTTCTAGCTGTTAAAGACTTTTGGCGAGAGGTTATTCATATTTGAACTCTAATTGAACCCCTCTTTTTGACTGTTTTTTTGTTTGTTTGTTTTTGGGGTTTTTTGTTGTCTTAGATGGCCTGACTCAGCAGGTGGGGGCAGTTTCCGAGTTCACCTTCGTTCAAACAGTGCAGAAATGGTTTCGCTATGCTCCAGACCGGATGGGTGGTGCAGGACGCCCGATATCCAGCCCCGTCATGGAGTAAACTAAAAACAGTAAATAATACATTTAACAAACAAGCAAGCTCTAAATTCAAGCGGAGAGACTGCAGACGTAGCCGCACCATTCCAGGGATTTTTGGTTAGCATGAGGGGTCTAGCCAGGACCCTTACTGGATACTTGGTGGGAATCGAACGTGCGACTCCAAAGATGTGTAGTATTACCACTACACTATCCAGCTGCGCTACACTATCCAACAAAAAAAGTTTTTAGAAAATTTGATAAAGTCTGATGCTTAATATTGTAGGGATATTAATCTCCCTATGATATTAATACGGATTAATAACACAGAGAAGTCATACTTCTGTTATGACAGAATTAATTGGGTAAATTATATTTACAATTGTAACATTGTAAATATAATGTTATGATTTTACATTATATTAAATTGTAACATGATGTAAAATCGTAACATTGTAAACTTAACATTACAATTTTACATTATGTTGCAATTTAACATAATGTGAAATTGTAACATTGTAAACATAATGTTACAATTGGAACATCAGTCCATCTATCCATGCATCTTCATCCGCTTTATCCGAGGCCGGGTCGCGGGGGCAGCAGCCTAAGCAAAGAGGCCCAGACCCAACACGCTGTGTACTCACCTTTGCTAAGTACATGTGAGATCTTGAATAAAAAAAACAAAACAAAACACACTTTTCTTTTGTGTTTTATTGAAAGCACTTTACAGAAAGTGTAATTGTTTGTAATGACGAAAGAAGTAGGTAGGTTTGCATGTGTAATTAGTGTGTTATTGCAGAAGAAGCTTAATGTGTAGTTTGCAAAAACAATGGGAAAAAAAGGTGGCCGAAGAAGAAAAGATAAATGTCCTTTTTTTTAAGTATTCCCTCGGCCGGGCGTTTGGCTTATGACATGTGGCGGGGACTCTGCTACAGAACTCCGCCAGTTCGAACCCCCCACGAACTCAGTGCCACGGCCCTGCGCGGGGGGCGGGGAAACGCGCTCGCATTTCCTTTTTGCTTTTTCCTGCTTGAGCCAAGTCCTCCGCCCGCTCTTCATCTCTCTCATTACCCCTTATTACCTTACACTCATGCCTTTGCCTTTCACCACTTCAAAACGAAGCCTACTTCAATATTACCTTCATACGCTCTCTTTGCTTTTGGCTTTCCTCATGCTGTGTACTCACCTTTGCTAAGTACATGTGAACAGATCTTGAATAAAAAAAACAAAACAAAACACACTTTTCTTTTCTGTTTTATTGAAAGCACTTTACAGAAAGTGTAATTGTTTGTGATGAAGAAAGAAGTAGGTAGGTTTCCATGTGTAATTAGTGTGTTATTGCAGAAGAAGCTTAATGTGTACTTTGGAAAACCGATGAGAAAAAAAGGTGGCCGAAGAAGAAATGATAAATGTCCTTTTTTTTCAAGCCTTCTCTCAGCCGGCAGTTTCAGTGCCACGGCCCTCGCTTGGGGGGTGGGGAGACGTGCCCCCCAAGGAGACCTGCTAGATTGTTCAGAAGGTTGTTCTCATCCATCCAGATGGAGGATCACTAACAGGAGCGTGGAAGACTCCAGAATCCACTCTGGCTGGAATCCGGTGGATATGCAGTGTGTACAGGTACAGGACCATTTAAACAGACAGCATTTATAGAATGACTATTAAAAGTCAGCGAGTGTCAGTAATGTTAATGTGGTTATGTTAGTAATACACCGAGTGCTAATATAAGAGCTTTAAGATGCATTTGTAGATATTATTACGTGTTTTACCGTCTTTATGGTGCTAGCTTAAAGTTACGGTGTAAACGTTAGCTTATATTGGAGGAAAGCTGTTACTGGTTAAACGATGTTAGCACAGAAATATTAGCTTCTGTCATGACTGATGAAGTTACTAGTTAATAAAGTTTTCAGTAAAGTGATTAATCGCAGCCACAGGTTGACAGCAAATATCTCGATTAGCTTCAGTGCATCTGTAATAAATATGTGCAAGTTTCAGTGCTTCGTTTAAACTGTATGATACTTATACTGACCCAGGGTCAGTGTAAAATACAATCCTAGCTGTGTGAACAAAGCCACTGTAAATTTAATCCTGCATGACAAACCTCAGGATGCAGGTTATTATTACTCTTTCCTGCTGGCACACCTGAGAGTCAGCTAGAAACTTATAGTGACGTGGACATCATGCAAAGACTGCCAGACTCTGTAATACTGCAAATGATCAGTGACTCAGGTTAACACTAAACTTCAAACGGTACCTCTGTGTGCTGAACATCTAGGATTGAGTCAGGCTGCATTGACTGTGGGACTTTAATGTGTTAAAAGCAGGTTGAAGACGGCTCAGAAACATTTGAAGATTAAAATTTAGCATTATGGCTGCTGGTGGTTTGTAATATCTACTCAGCTGTATTTTTGTTACTAATTTATGTTTGTTGTTGTTTAACACAGATTTCAGAAGAGCAAATATGCTTAATAGTTTAACTAGATTTCATTTGTCAGTGTTTGACTGCTGAGTCACCGGAAGAACTCATTTCATTCATTCTCCATATGATGTTAATTTACAGAAATGTTTCACAGGAACTGATTTCTCCCAAAGGTTGAACTAGTGTGTTTCCATAGATTACCTCTGTATGAATGTACTTCTTAAATGAAGGCAAGTGTTTGTCCTTTTTTGTTCCTCAGGTACAGTACGTGATATCAAGGGCAGGTGGTCAACACTGGGGACAAGAAGCAGACATACTTCCAAGAGGGAGCTGCAGTGAGGTCAGAGGTCAGAATCTGAAACAGCTCAGGTTTATATTTTAGAGGTTATAAAAAATCAAAATGTATTTATAAAGAAACCTTTAAATAATAGTCATAATTATGATTATTATAAGAAATATCAAACATTTAAGTGGATTTTCTGTTACACATATTGTGTTAGCCCTGCGATAAACTGGCAGCCTGTCTTTGTCCTGTATCAGCTGGGATAGGCTTCATCCTCCCGCAACCTTGAATTGGATACATTTTATTCCAATTATGTAATCTGATCATTTACAAACTCAAGGTATCTAATCAAAATGTAAGTAATAATTATAAAATGGGAAAGCAGAAATAAGTGTGACATAAATGTAAATGTGTGAGCTGACATAGAGCTACATGCAGTCTGAAAAACCTTTGTTGTCAAGTTTGCAGGTATATCAGCACGAGACATTCTTACATAGAAGAGACATTAAAGTCTCTAACTCAGTGAAGCATTATTGGTCCCGTCTGTTTGGATAAATATAGTAAGTTGATGTATGTCCATTTATTGACACATTTTCTTAAGTGCTTATCCAGTTCAGGATCACAGTGGAGCTGCAGCTGGATATGTTCACTAAATAAACCTTACAAAAGTTAACAATAAACCTGCATCCATGTACGTTGTTGTCCACAGGATGAGAAAATCAAACTGGAACACTGTGGAACATGTTAATAAATGTTTGTGTGTTTATGCCTGTGTCTTTCACAGGAGGCGCTGGAAGGTTTCCCTAATAGTTCCTGGTGAATCAAAGCAGAACCATAAAGGTTGCTGGACTGCATGATGGCCTTACCCCTGAGCAGTCATCCTGTTAAAGGATGAACCAGTTAGAAGCTGTTTTCAAAGTAGCTGAGCAGATTTCATCTCAAGTAAGCGATTAACTGTTTGTTCATCTGTTCCGCCACTTAAAGAGCATTTAAGGACGTCTTTTGAGTGTCCAGTTGAATTAATTCTACTGGCTCTCATGGTCATTTGTTATTATAGTCATATTTTTCATGTTCATCCAGCTATTTAGTAAATTCTATCTATTTAGTAATATCCGTCAGCTATAAAATGTAATATAAATATAAAAATATCTAAATATCTCCTGCCCTTTATGTTTTAATGATGTAAGTCTGTTATCGTGTTACATTAGCATTCCTCACATATCAATGAGATGCTGTACAGTACAATCCTACTGACACAGCAGAGGGATAACGACAGCTATTCAACATCGTTACACGACACATTCGAGCTGCATGACGCAGACAAAGTGACTAAATCATCTTTTTGTGGTTTATTGTCTTCAAACCAGCAGACAAAGCCGATGGCAGAAGATGTCGGAGAAGAACTTCAGGCCGTGGACTGAAAAGGTATTTTTTTCTTGTTATCAAAAGACATTTGGAGTGGCAGCTTCTACAACTGGTTGTGCTAAAGTAAAGCTTACAGTCTAAGAAATCACAGTGTTGATATTCAGCACAAAGAGAAAAGCTCACTTGTTTGAATTTATTTACAATCATAGTTTTATAAATTCTGACTGTAAACAGCTTTTACAGCTTTGATATTGTTTGACACTCGATATCAGGTGATAGGGTTTAATTTAAAGGTTTCTGTGTCCCAATGAGCCATTTACACTGATCAGTGTCAGTTTAACTGTAACACATTCATTATTTAGATTCAACAAAGAAATAACTGAATGTAAAAAATGGCAGCCCTCAGGCAGGTTTATAGAGATACATGCATGCATTATGAAATTTATGTATCCCAGATAATTGTTATTCATCTAGTCATGGCAGACCTACCTCTTCCTCCCAAGTTAACTGCAACCCAAAATAACTAGTGGGGCTATTTACACACTCACAACCAGTGTGGGGTAAAAAGAGCCACCAAAAAACTGTCAGCCACAGATGTGCTAGAAGAGTTAGAAGCTCTACTTATGGAGAAACTTTCTAAGTCTAACAGGGGACAGGAACTCCTGCCCAAGTAACATGATATAAGCCCACATACAGCCCAGCCATAAAGTGAACCAAGTTAAAGACAGCATGGGACCAAATGCATGTAACCAGCCTGCACCCACCTGACATTTCTTCCTCCTGAATTAAATGAATGAAGGGATGAAAGTTAAATGACTACAAACCTAAAGCCACTAGTTCCCACACTGGAGCTCCCTGACACTGTGTGTTAACTGTATTTAGCTTGTATCAACAGTTGTAACAGGCTAAGCCACCTGAGACACTGCATTGAATTTGTTCCTGTCTTACTGGTTTCAGCTGACTGGTTTCAACTCAGATATTCTGCTTTTTCCTTTCAGTAGATCAAAGCAGCTCGTGCTCCTTCTGCTTCCAATTTAGAAGAAGAAGAAGAAGGCGAAGGCTTCAGCGAAGTGGCGTTCATGGTCTCAGTGAACAGTCACGGTCACACACTGCATGTGGTTTTAAAAGCAACATGTCTGTTCACCACAACAATGGAGATGTGTAATATTAGTGCAGCTATGGTTTGTTCTTGAACATCAGTTCTGTTTTCTACTTTGATCACTCAGACCAAAAAAGTGTTGTTTTCAGATTCTTTCTTTTAAATCTATAAAGCACCTGTTCATTTTTTTTATTACAATTAGTTTCACATAAATGTTAGTGTTTCCTTTTATGATCTTTTAATGCTTACACTACACTGTACATGAAATCAAACCTAATAATGAGGCAGATAACATTCCTGTTACGATCCAGACTAGTGGTCTTACTGGGGCCGGTGAACAGGACTGTAAGCTTGCCATTGTGCCAGTTAAAGTAAAATCAAAGAGAGGTCAAAGAATAGTGGAAACGTATGCCTTTCTGGACCAAGGGAGTTCAGCATCCTTTTGTACAGCGGGTCTTATGGACAAGCTGAATATTGCTGGGAGGAGGACAAAGATTCTCCTGCGCACCATGGGACAGGAGAAAGTGGTGGACAGTTTCATTGTACCTGAACTTGAAGTTGCTGGATTGGACAGTGACATGTACTGTGATATGCCTAACCTCTTCACTCAGCATAAAATGCCTGTAGATATTGGTAACATCCCAAATCAACAGGACCTGGTTGACTGGCCACATTTGAAGCATGTTCATTTGCCAGAAATTAAGACCAATGTTGAGCTTTTGATTGGCATGAATATGCCCAGAGCTCTAGAACCTTTGGAGGTCATCCGGAGTGTAGGTGATGGACCCTTTGCCATTAGGACTGTGCTCGGCTGGACTGTGAATGGGCCACTTAATCGAGAATGCTGTGGAAGGCCAGGATGTTTGGCAACAGTTACCGCCAACAGAGTTTCTGCTGTCACACTGGACAAGCTATGGAAACAGCAGTTCAAGATGGATTTTCCTGAGAGCAGCAATGATGAACAGATGGGGCTGTCAAAGGAAGACTTGAAGTTCCTGGAATTGGCCAGCAAGATGGTGACTTTGGGGGATTGGCACTACAGCATTGCCCTGCCACTAAAAGACCGAGACATAAGAATGCCTGACAACTGTGCAATTGAGCAACGAGCCTTAGGTTTGAAGAAAAGGTTCATCAGAGATAAAGACTTTCATAAAGACTACACTGCCTTCATGACAGATCTTATATCTAGAGGATATGCAAAGAGAGTCCCAGTCACAGAATTAGAGCGCCAGAAATGGGGAAGGATTAAACGTAACTTTGTTCCTGGAGATGTGGTCCTTATAGTGGATGATTCTGCACCTCGTGGTTCTTGGCTCATTGGGAGAGTCACCGGAGCTGCACCAGATGAAAGGGGGCTTGTGCGTCAGGTCTGGATTAAGACCCCAACCAGCCATGTGTGCAGACCCATCACAAAGATATGCCTTCTTCAGGAGGCCTCTGACCCATGACTATGACATTTTTGACACAGTGTGACATAACTAACTTTGAATTGACTTTAATGTTATGAGATGTACATCAGACTGACTATATTTAGGCTAAGTGCTGGTAACCTCTGGCCTATGACTGACTGACCATGTGCAGACAGAAGAAAAGAAGAGAAGACATGAGAAAATAACTTTGGTGGACTTTTGAGTATGTTATGTTGTCTCACTGGGTGTCTGTGATATGATGAAGTGTGTGTTGTGAGTTATGGTGTTGGATGTGTAATTATTACTGTAAAAATGTAATAATTAGGGGCCGGAATGTTGTGGATAGGCGTAGCTTTGGGTCACGTGGTGTCAGTAATAGTGATTGCTATATCACCTGTTCACGGCCCGAGGGAAATTTTGTGAATGAGTGGGTGATGGGGGAAGTCGACTTTTGCTGACCGCTCAAGCGTCCCAAGGCGTTCCCAGGCCAGCCGAGAGATATAATCTCTCCAGCGTGTCCTGGGTCTGCCCCGGGGCCTGCTCCCGGTGGGACATGCCTGGAACACCTCACCCAGGAGGCGCCCAGGGGGCATCCTTGTCAGATGCCCGAACCACCTCAGCTGGCTCCTTTCGATGTGGAGCAGCAGCTGCTCTACTCTGAGCCCCTCCCGGACGGCCGAACTTCTCACCCTATCTCTAAGGGAGAGGCCAGCCACCCTTCGGAGGAAGCTCATTTCTGCCGCTTGTATACGCGATCTCGTTCTTTCGGTCACTACCCACAGCTCGTGGCCATAGGTGAGGGTAGGGATTGTAACATTGTAAACATAATACAATTTTACATTATGTTACTGTCAGAGTCGGACGGTGCCCCGACCGGTCGACCTGTGTGTGTGTGTTTTTTTGTTCTCCTCTCTCGCTCCGCTTTTTCTCCGCTGCGATTGTTACCTCCGACCCGTAAGTGCTGCCACTCTGAGCTGCCTAATAAGCCTGGACGCGATCGAGACGGAGAGACGGAAGGGGACACTTCACTGATTCTAGGGAGTTTTGTGGACACACGAGGGGAGACGGGGAGAGGAGCACTGAAGGGACTTGCACTGTGGATAACTGTGGATTGATTTTGGCTTCACCGTAAATAAAGACACTGTTCAACTTAAACGAGAGGTCCGCGTCTAGGTTCGCTAACTCACCACCCTTAACAGCTACAATTTAACATCATGTAAAATTGTAACATCATGTTTACAATGTTACAATTTGTAAATTGTAACATTGTAAACATAATGTTACAATTTTATATGATGTTAAACTGTAACATAATGTAAAATTGTAACATTATGTTTACAATGTTACAATTTGTAAATTGTAACATTGTAAACATAATGTTACAATTTTATATGATGTTAAACTGTAACATAATGTAAAATTGTAACATTATGTTTACAATGTTACAATTTTACATTATGTTACAATTTAACATAATGTAAAATTGTAACATAATGCTTAACAGATAATGGTTATCCTCTTTTTATATCATACATCATTGTCTCTGTAGGAGGGTCTGGAGCACCCCCTGCTGAGCCGCTGGGCTCAGTACCTTGCAGGCAGGTCCGACGATGACTTCATCATCTCACCTGAGCTCAAAATTCTGGTGCGTCAAGGCGTCCCTCGGGAGTATCGGCAGAGAGTGTGGCGCTGTTTGGTCCGAGCCAGAACTTTGACAAGCCAAGAGTGCCACATGCAACGCTATCAGCAGGTACAGCTGTAGAGAGAGAGAGTGCTTTATCCGCACCTGAGCACAGGTGGCTCCTCCTTCTTCCTGTTGGGAATGCTGGCGAGCACTCAGTAATCCTGTTCTGTTTCCAGCTGTGTGAGAAGAGTCGGACAGCTCCTAATCCTGCCTCCAGGCAGGTCCAGCTGGACCTTCACCGAACCCTGACGACCAATCAGCACTTCTCCTCGCCGTCCAGCCCCGCCCTCCAGCCCCGCCCTCCAGCAGCTCCGCTGCATCCTTCTGGCCTTCTCCGGGCATAACCCTGCCATTGGCTACTGCCAGGTACTCAACAGGTCAGAACAAAAGTATAAATTTTATATCTGAGTTCTTATGTGGACCCGCCTTCCAGGCAGAACCTCACCTTCCATGAATGTCCACAGGTTAGCGGCCCTCGCTCTGCTGGTCCTCCAAAGTGACGAAGACGCCTTCTGGTGTCTGGTGGCAGTGGTGGAAGCCATCATGCCTCAGGACTACTACACCAAGAATCTGGTGGCCTCTCAGGTCAGCAGACACACTCACCTGCTTGCCTGCTGTGATCTGTTTTAGTGATCAGTGAGGCTGATCTCTGTGAGTCTTTGTGCTCAGGCGGACCAGCGCGTGCTGAAGGACTTCATGGCGGAGAAGCTTCCTCGCCTGGCATCTCACTTTGAGGATCACAACATTGACGTCTCTCTGGTCACCTTCAACTGGTTCCTGGTGGTTTTTGTGGAGAGTCTGCCCAGCGACATCCTGATGCCTCTGTGGGACGCCTTCCTGTATGAGGGTACCAAGGTACCATACACCCGAACACACCATGACAGAAATGCAGACAACACTTGAATGCACCACAGTAGTGTCCATGGAAACAAAAATGATTTTGTTTTCACCTTTAGATGTCTTTATTTACATTTTAGGAGTAATAAGACATTGTTTACTAAGCATGGGGAACTGTCATGTGACATGAAATAGGAGTGGGAAAGCAGATAATTCTAGTAACGACCTCACAGTCTACCACAAGCAGCGTAAATCCAGACGATGAGCGGGACAATGGCTTTGGGCTTGTTTCTGCAATGTGACAAATGCAGCACAGCTTTTACATCATTTGTCTCAGGAAATAAAATCACAGTTCAGACACAGAAATATATACCACACAGGGATAAATGCTGACAACAGCTTCAGCCACGTAGATCCAACCCAAAAGTTTAATTTAAACTTAAAGCTCAACTACCAAGTAAGTTAATATTATCTGGCAACTGAGGAACCAAGTGGCTTATTGGAAATCGATCAGAGCTGTAATGAGTAAAGGGCCCAACTGCACCACAACTGAAAGAGTAATTTTATGACTCACCTCCTCAAAGTTTCCAATTAATTGTGTGGCGTGAGTGTCCTGTTATGAAATGCGTGTCTGTGCTGCAGGTGATCTTCAGATACACTCTGGCTCTGTTCAAATACAAAGAGGACGACATCCTGAAGATTCACGACAGCGTGGAGATCTACCAGTACCTACGCTTCTTCACAAAGACCGTCTCCAATGCCAGGTACGCACTCGCCTCCACCCGCCTTAATCTACGAGCTGTTACACTCTCAGAAGTGTAGCGGATGTAGCTGTTGAATCTTTGAGCTTCAAACCCTTTTTACTGAAATTTTGTGAGAAGTTTAAATTTCCCTGATCACAGTAACAACGATTTAAAGATTTTTAAGTATCTGCAGCTCTCGGATACATGTGGTCCAGTCAGTCCAGTATTTCCTGCTCAAACTGCAGTACCTGAAGTATCAAGCAGCATAAAACAGAAACACTCAAGCTGATCAGTTTCCAGTTCCTCTGTGTTGGTGATCGAGTCCTTTCCACCTGCGTGTGTCCATGCAGGAAGCTGACCAGCATCGCCTTCAACGACATGAACCCATTCCCCAGCCGGCTGCTGAGGAACCGGCGAGTGCTCCACCTGGAGCGCCTGCAGGCGGAGCTGCGTGAGCTGGAGGAGCAGCACAAGGATTTCATCACCGAGAGCGTCGTACGGAAAGACAAAGAGCTCGACGTCATGGTGAGCGAGGACGACGAGGACCTCTGATCACACGGGACGCTTCAGCTGCTCACTTCGAGACGACGATGAGTTTTCCATGAGTTCAAGAGAATTTTACTAAACCGGCTGTTAACTGGTTTCCTTCACACCAAACACAGGATTGTGTCAGGTTCACCATCTCTACTAACACTACAAGGAAACAGACGCATACAGATTTAACTGCATCACATCTCTGAAACAAGCTTGCAGTAAACAAATGTGTACTGTGTTCACGTGTGTAATAAGTCAGGCTGCAGAAATGTGCAGATGTATTTCAGTGAATTCATTTGGATTAATATGTGATAGCTTATTTATTTCATTGCATCTTTTGCTTTATACCTAAAAATGTGTGACATTTCTAAATGTAGTCACATCCCTATGAAACATGGTTGATTATCAGCTGTAGTCACAGCTGGTGATAAAGTAATTAAATGTCCAGCTATTCAAAAATAGGGCATTCTGCACAATGAGTACTTTTTGGTACTTGAAGTATATTTTGATGCTGATGCTTCAGGGCATTGTGCTGCATTGTCGAAGCTCTCTGGGCTTCCGGTTAGAACGACCTCACAGTGTTTTATTTTGATCTGGTGTAAAGTGCATTGTGCGGAAATGACAGCATGATAGTCACATGATAAAACTGACTTTTCTTTTTTTTTTTAATTTTACTGGGTGTGCATCTTGTTCAAATGTCTTTTTCAGCATTTGTACATAAATATTCTGTATATAAATATTTGATTTTCATTTATTTTACAGAGTCCTTTATTTTGTTTCACAAATATGACATTCATGTCAAATGACATCTGCAGACTTTATAATGACCAGCAGGGGGCAGTGTATTGCAGTCTATGAGAACATTTACTGAGACCTGTTTCATGCACTAGTTTCATGTCTCATTGAATCCAACATGATGTTGATTTTGTAAATTAAGGTCACATCTTCATCACATCTAATTTCAAAACACTGATCAATTTAAAAAAAAATGAATTCCATACCAATTGCAGGAATAAAATAGGAATAAATAACAAACGAGAAATACATACAAAACAAGAGAAAGGCACACATGAGAGAACAGGTCACATGACAGCACAGCATTATCTACCCACAATTTGAACTAAATAACAGATAGCACAGGCAATGAAAACAAACGGAAATCAGAATAAATTTAAAAACTTTTATTGATGTTAACTTGAAGTGCTGAATTAGCCCTGTTGTCAGTTCAAATCACTTCAATCTATAGCGCACTTTAAGGTCTTTAGACCTTAAAAAGTAATACACTGCAAGGTAAGCTTGCAGCATCTTACTTTAAGGTCAACTGTGAAACTTTGTGGAAAGCCTGAGACAAGTTGATGAGTCAGTGAAGCGCACTTCCTTCTGATGACGGCTATACTGAGGTGAGTTTTTAAGCATATCCTGAACTTTATTCATTATTAGACTTCTGACACCTGGCAAATAAACTCTCATGCGATATGAGAACATAACAGCAAAAAGCCAGTAGCTGGTACATGAATGGATAAAAATTGGATCCCTCAGGGAGGCGCCACCACTTGATCTTCTCCACCGTCGTGGTTGGTGTTCTTCGTCGTCGTTGGCCAAGGTTGAGTCGGAGATCCATCACAAGTAGCCGATGTTGAGGGCCAATATTGGTTGATGGTATGACTTTTACGTTCGTGACTAGGCTGAGATGGGGTCTTCGGACTAGCCAGTAGTCGATTTGGGTGTCTCTGCCGCCGCTGGAGTACGTGATGAGGTGTGCCGGCTTCTTTTTGAAGAAGGTGTTGGTCACGGCAAGATCGTGGGCCTCTGCGTAGTCCAGTACCCGGCAACCCTCGTCGTTTCTGGTCCCAAATCCTTGGCCGCCATGGAATCGGTGATATCCGTCTCTCCCCTTGCCTACATGTCCGTTTAGGTTGCCGCCTACCGCCACGTGTTCCTCAGGGCTAATGGTTTGCAGGTGGTCGTCGAGGGCGCGCCAGAATTCTGTCTTCTCCTCGTCGGGGCAGTTGGTCTGTGGTGCATAGCAGGAGATAATCCGTAGGACGGTCGGGTCGGCGTCGATCTTCACTGACATGATGCGATCCGATATGCGGGTAACTTCGACCACGTTGTGCCGGAGCTTTATTATTAGACTTCTGACACCTGGCAAATAAACTCTCACGCGATATGAGAACATAACAGCAAAAAGCCAGTAGCTGGTACATGAATGGATAAAAATTGGATCCCTCTTAGATTGAATTGGTTGCCCTCTTATATTACGTTGTTTTGAACCTAACCGCATCCACTGAATTAATGCAGTTTTCAGGACAGTAAAAACAGAGAACTCTGATATACACAATTTCTGATTGCTGATAGTGTTTCTTAATGCAAAATGGGCTTCCATTTAAAATGCAATTGCTTTATGTTCGATCTTTAGTGAAGAAGGGTCATTTTTGATTCTGTGGACAAGGGATGCAAATGGAATGTGAAGGCAACAGGTAGTAGGGTGAATTAGGGTTTCGTGTGGTCTTCAGTGCATGAATTTTATTGCCACTTTATTTCAACTTTTTATTAATGTACTCAAAAGAAAAACAAGAACCACAAAGGAGATTCTTGTGATTCTTGTTTGTGCTATCTGTTTGTGAAAGAAAGCACATTTTACCACATCATACTGTGTTTGCTGCCATTTATTTTACTCGTCCTGCCTGAGTGTCTGGGCTGCGTTTGTCTGTGCACCTTTGTTCTGGCCTTCTGCTGATGGGTTTCACATGCTGGGCTTTCCCTCTTGGTCCACACCCAGCAGCCTGCTGCTGACCACACACAGCCTACAAACTGATCCATCCATGCATCCATCCATGCATGCATGGCCTGGTTATTGTTGAGTTATCACCTCCAGCTCCTTGCTCATAACCAGGTAGATACTGGGCTGGGCCTGATCTCTGAGCTCAATAACAATGACAAAAATGCCAAACACTTTACTCTTCATGGTAAAAAATGTTTATAATACAGTAAAAACTGGATGTAGCCAAAATCAGTGTTTTATATACAGTGTAAGTGAACAACATTGCTACACTGCTGGTGTTTGATTGATAGAGGCTTTCTTTATAAGAACTATGATATCATTTCTTTTGCTGATTAACAGTTTTTATATAATTTTTATATCATATATAGCTTTCAAGAAGCCAAAGATCACTGGACGAAAAGACTACAGACCTGTGGCTCTGACATCTGGTCAGGAAGTCTTTTGAGCGCCTGGTTCTCTCCTATCTTAAGACCCTCACGGCCCCCCTCCTGGACCCCCTGCAGTTTGCATACAGAGCCAACAGGTCTGTAGACGATGCCATCAACATGGCCCTACACTTTGTCCTGCAGAATCTATGCTGGGATCCTGTTTGTGGACTTCAGCTCTACCTTCAACACCATCCTTTCAGACCTTCTTCAAGGATTGCTTTCCCAGATGAATGTGCCTGATCCCATCTGCCGGTGGATCACTGACTTCCTGACGGACAGGAAGCAACCAGTGAGGCTGGGGAAGAATGTCTTGGACTCCCGGACCATCAGCACGAGCTCCCCTCAGGGCTGTGTTCTTTCTTCTATGCCCTTCTCCCTGTACACCAACTGCCGCACCTCCAACCACCAGTCTGTCAAATTAATTAAGCTTGCAGATGAACAAAGCTGTAGTTTTTGTATTTTTAAATATTAAGATAAGATAAGATAAGATAACCTTTATTAGTCCCACACGTGGGAAATTTGTTTTGTCACAGCAGGAAGTGGACAGTGCAAAAGTTATGAGGCAAAAATTAGAATACAATAAGAATAAATACAGTACACAACTGTACAGAATAGAATAAAATAAAATACTATATACAGTAGAATAAAATAAAATAAATATACAATAAGATAAAAATAGAATACAAATACAAATACTATATACAACTGAGTAAAAATACAACGATGACAGAAAGGATTATTGCACTTAGTATTATTGCATATGTATGGATGTGTGTGCTTGATCAGTTAAAGTCTTTATTATGGAGTCTGACAGCAGTGGGGAGGAAAGACCTGCGAAATCTCTCCGTCCCACACCGTGGGTGCCGCAGTCTCCCACTGAAGGAGCTGCTCAGTGCTGTCACAGTCTGCTGCATGGGGTGGGAGATGTTGTCCATCAGGGATGACAGCTTAGCCGCCGTTCTCCTGTCACTCACCACCTCCACTGGGTCCAGAGGGCATCCTAGAACAGAGCTGGCCCTTCGGATCACCCTGTTCAGTCTCTTCCTGTCCCCAGCAGAGATGCTGCCGCCCCAGCAGACCACACCATAAAAGATAGCAGAAGCCACAACAGAGTCATAGAATTTCTTCAGGAGTGGGCCCTCCACTCCAAACGACCTGAGTCTCCGCAGCAGGTACAGCCTGCTCTGCCCTTTCCTGTAGAGGGCGTCTGAGTTATGAGTCCAGTCCAGTCTATTGTTCAGATGAACACCAAGGTACCTGTAGCTGTCCACAGCCTCAATGTCCATACCCTGGATGTTCAGTGGTTGCAGTGGAGAATGCTTGTGCCTGCGGAAGTCTACCACCAGTTCCTTGGTTTTACTGGCGTTGATCTGGAGGTAGTTCAGCTGGCACCAGTCCACAAAGTCTTGGGTCAGACCTCTGTACTCCTTGTCGTCCCCATCAGTGATGAGGCCGACTATTGCAGAGTCATCAGAGAACTTCTGCAGGAAGCACTGGGTGGAATTGTGGGAGAAGTCTGCAGTGTAGATGGTGAAGAGGAACGGAGCCAGAACCGTTCCCTGTGGGGCCCCCGTACTGCAGACGACCCTGTCCGACACACAGCCCTGAGTCCTCACATACTGTGGTCGGTCGGTGAGGTAGTCCAGGATCCAGGTAGTGAGGTGATGGTCCACTCCAGAGTTCACCAGCTTGTCCTTTAGAACCGAGGGAAGAATGGTGTTGAAGGCACTGGAGAAATCAAAGAACATGATTCTCACAGTGCTTCCAGCGGTCTCCAGGTGAGCGAGGGAACGATGTAGGAGGTGAATGACGGCATCATCCGCTCCAATGCCAGGCTGGTAGGCAAACTGAAGTGGGTCCAGTGATGAGCTTATTAGGCGCCGAAGCTGAGCCAGGACCAACCGCTCCAGGGTCTTCATCAGGTGGGATGTCAGAGCCACCGGCCTGTAGCTGTTGAGGTCCTTGGGGCGTGAAGTCTTTGGCACTGGTACAACACAGGAGGTTTTCCAGAGCTGTGGAACTCTTCCCAACCTCAGGCTCAGGTTGAAGAGGTGCTCCATCACCCCACACAGTTGGTCCGCGCAGGACCTGACGACCCTCGAGCTGATGCCATCTGGACCCACTGCCTTCTTGCCATTAATCCTCCTCAGTTCCCTCCTAACCTGGGTGGTTGAGAGAGACAGGCTGGAGCCTTGTGTTGAGTGTGTATTGGATGCTGTTGTTGGGGGTGGGGGGGAGTGAGCAGGGTGAATAGAGGTGTGAAGTGTCTGAGGTGGAACAGCAGCAGTGGGGGTGGGTGAGTCTGCAGCCGATGTTGCAGACTGCCTCATGGCTGAGTCAAATCTGTTGAAGAAATGATTCAGTTCATTTGCCCATCTCACATCCCTCCCAGGCAGAGAGTTCTGCTGTTTGTGGCCCGAGATGGTTCTGAGGCCTCTCCAGACTTCACCAACGTTGTTTTGTTGAAGCTGGTTCTCCATCTTCTGCCTGTAGCTCTCCTTCCCATTCCTTATCAGTCCCCTCAGCTCTCTCTGCACCCTTTTCAACTCCTCTTTGTCTCTGGATTTGAAGGCCCTCCTCTTCTGCTTGAGGACAGCTTTAATTTCTGGGGTAATCCAAGGTTTGTTGTTGGAGAAACACCGTACAGTCCTGGTAGGTACAGTGTTATCCACACAGAAGTTTATATAGTCAGTAATGCATGTAGTAAGGCTGTCGATGTCCTCACCGTGGTCATCACAAATCACCTCCCACACAGTCGACTCAAAACAATCCTTAAGAGCCTCCTCGCTCTCCTCTGACCATCTCTGTACTGTGCGGGTGGCTGGTGGCTCCCTGCGCACTAAGGGCTCATACACAGGGACAAGGTGCACCAGGTTGTGATCAGATCTGCCCAGGGGAGGGAGAGGTGATGAACTGTATGCCTCTTCTGCATTGGCATACAGTAAGTCCAGTGTTTTATTGACTCTGGTTGGGCAGGTCACATACTGGGTGAAGGTGGGCAGTGTGGAGTCCAGTGAGGCATGATTGAAGTCCCCTGATATTATGAGAAGGGCTCTCGGTGATTGTGTTTGCAGTCTGCTGACCACAGAGTGGAGAGAGTCACAGGCTGCATCCGCGTTGGCCGAGGGGGGGACATACGCTGTTATCGCGATAACATGCGAGAACTCCCGGGGCAGGTAGTACGGACGCATGCTAACGGCTAACAGCTCAATGTCTTTGCTGCAGAGTTGCTCTTTTACAGTGATGTGCCCAGGGTTACACCATCTGTCGTTCACAAAAACTGCCAGTCCCCCTCCTTTCCTCTTACCGCTGTCTCTGGTCCTGTCCGCTCGCAGCAGCTGGAATCCCGGTAGTGTCACGCTCGTGTCCGGAGTTAGCGAAGTTAGCCACGACTCCGTTAGCGCAATTTAATTAGATTAGATTAGATTAGATAGAACTTTATTAATCCCTCGGGTGGGTTCCTCTGGGAAATTCGATTTCCAAAAAAGCACAGCACCGACAGAAGTTACAGAGTTATACACACACACATATATATAAATACAGAGACAATATAAATAAAATATACGAAGGGGATAAATATAATAAATAGGAATAAAAATAAAAATACAAGTGAATTGCACATTTCAAGTATTGAGTCTATTGCACCGTTGACTATTTACAAAAGGTATTGCACAGTGAGGTGAAGAGGCACTACAGCTTAGTTGTTCCCCCCTCCTTTGTCCTCCTGTTTCCCCTCCCTCTCCCCTCCAGAGAGGAGTTAAACAGTTTGATGGCGTGTGGGACAAAGGAGTTTTTAAGTCTGTTAGTTCTTGTCTTTGGGAGAAGCAACCTGTCACTGAACAGACTCTTCTGGTTGTTAATGGCCGTGTGCAGAGGATGCCTGGCATTGTCCATAATGTCCATCAGTTTCTTTAATGTCCTTTTCTCTGCCACTGTCACCAGAGTGTCCAGCTTCATGCCGACCACAGAGCTAGCCCTCCTGATCAGTTTCTCCAGCCTGGATGAGTCCTTCTTTGCTGTGCTGCTCCCCCAGCACACCACAGCATAGAAAAGTACTCCAGCAACCACTGACTGGTAAAACATCCTCAGGAGCTTCCTGCAGATGTTAAAAGACCTCAGCCTCCTGAGGAAGTACAGTCGGCTTTGGGCTTTTTTATACAGGTGCTCTGTGTTGCATGACCAGTCCAGTTTATTGTCCACCCACAGCCCGAGGTACTTGTACTTGTTGACCACCTCCTAATTGAGACATTATTTATATTATTTCACTTTCAATGTGAAAAATGCTGTAAAAACGTTGAAAATAATGGTCACCCCTGTTCGCTGCAATGTAAAATAGTACAACTGCTGTCAGCCTTCATTAAGTTGCATCATTTAAACATTTGCATATTTTTATTCAACTTCTGCAGGATGCTTTGATGAAAGACTCCCTTTTCCCAAGTAGAGGCTTTACTAGAGGTCACAGGAACAGCGCTGCTGTTTTGGATGCGGAAAAATGTTGTCTTTCACTCTACCTGAGCTCAGTGTTTCAGTAAGGGCTCCGCCTCATTGTAGCTGACGCTGAAATGTTTGTGTGGGTTGCCATGACAACACCAGAAGTGCATCTGAGATCGTGTCCAAATTCATGGGCTGCATCCTCCTGAGGACTCGGTGTTCTGACAAAACGTCTTACTTTGGCAAAACGTCCTACCGTAAGTAGTTCATGCGTTCTCGGCGGCTCTAGTGACCCTCGAACTCTCGGCTAGCTATCGAGGTGGTGGATAACGTACGTCTCCCCCACAAGAGCACGAATCTACAACATTTCTACTACTGTTTTTACAAGGCGTACACGGTAAAAACAATATGCTGTTATTTGTTAAGCACTTGTGCACCTTGTGAAAAGAAATAAGTGGCTGAGATGGATGTCATATGTGCTATTGATATTATTTTACTCGTTTCTAGTTTTCACGGTGCTCCATGATTGTGAGAGGAATAAAAAAGAATTGTGGACATCAGTACGAAGCATGGATTCTTTTGACCAGAGTAGATACACTGGTCCCTTGAATATACTAATCTTTTTGAGGTGGGTGACTGTTCCTGTGTATTTACAGAAACAATGGTTGTGATAACCTCAGCTGTTTCAGAGGGTGACTGTTCGTTGCTTTGCGCACTTTTAAATCTGTATACAATGGTTTGTTCCCTTTTTGTGTTCTGAGGTTTAAACAAAGATGTACTAGATGTATTATACCGGTCCCTCGAATCTACAAATCTTTTAGATGTGGATGACTGTTCATTTTCATCTGTGTTTACAGAAACACTGGGTGTTGGAACCTCAGTAGTTTCTTTTTGGCTGACAGACTCTGGAGCTGTACAAGAGGAATAAAGAGCTGCAATGCTTTTGTGAACCTGACCTGGGAAGGGAGAGAAATATATTTTTGTTTTGTTTTTGTTTGTCTTCTTGTTTTATTTGATTCCTTGTGGGATTTGGATCCAACAAGTAAAGTGTGCATATTATGCACACACACAAACACACATGCAGCTATTACCATTTCTTGTATTCTTGAATAAAGACATTGATCTGACACATTTAAAATGCAGCCAATTGTTTTTATTGTTATATTATTAAGAAAAAAGAAAAGGTGGGGGTGGGGGGATGTAAAGAAGAGCTTAAAGGAAAGGGCTAGAGGAGAGAAAACCCCAACAATTAGCAGGGCATTTTTTTACTTGGACAAATTGTTAATAAAGTTTCCATATCTGTAACAATGATGACAGTATAATTGTTTATAAACAATTATATTGACAATTATATGTGTCCAGTATGTTGGCTCATTTTCTTTTACTTTTTGCATTTGAAAATAAAAGTTGGGCTGATTTTGACACCATTACAAGAAGTGTTGTTAATGATTCTTTTTGAATTAAAATCAGGTTACCACAAATTGTTTTTTAATTTAATTTCATTTGAAATGTTTGTCAGTGGGTAAACAATTCGTAATGCAAAGTCAGAAACATCGAGTTATTCTTGTACTGCATGCTTGCAATAAATAAGTTGTCCTAACAGTCAGTCAAAGGAGCTTGGAAAGAAAAGCGTCTGGACTTCTTTGAGTTGAAGTGACTGATATATATATTTTTTGTCTGTTTGTTTTGTTGGTTTTTGTTTTTTGCCCTTTATCACCATTCCTCTTCCCTGCTGTTTTTCTTTCCCTCTTTCTTTCTCCCCTTTCTTTCCCCCAGTCATGTCTGTCCTATGTGTAGCAAGTGAAAATAAAATAAACAATAAAAACAAAGGTGAATCAAATAGACCAATACGGCAAGGCCGGGATGGTCCATTTGGTAAAGTAAATCCGTTAGTTATATTTAACATAATGTTAAATGGCAACATTCTGTTTACAATGTTACCATTTCACATTGTGTTAAATGGTAACATTCTGTTTACAATGTTACCATTTCACATTATGTTAAATGGTAACATTCTGTTTACAATGTTACCATTTTACATTGTGTTAAATGGTAACATTCTGTTTACAATGTTACCATTTTACATTGTGTTAAATGGTAACATTCTGTTTACAATGTTACCATTTCACATTATGTTAAATGGTAACATTCTGTTTACAATGTTACCATTTCACATTATGTTAAATGGTAACATTATGTTTACAATGTTACCATTTTACATTGTGTTAAATGGTAACATTCTTTTTACAATGTTACCATTTCACATTGTGTTAAATGGTAACATTATGTTTATGATGTTACCATTTTACATTATGTTAAATTGTCAGTAGGCCTGGTACCGGAACCGGTACTGGACCCCCTTTTAATTTCAGCCATCAGAAGAGGGTACACTGTGGTCATAACAATACTCAGACTGTAGCATTTAAAGGTCCCAAAGTGTACCAGGAAAATATCCCCCGCACGATTACACCAGCAGCCTGAATTGTGAATGTGAGGGAGGATGGATCCATGCTTTCATGTTGTTCACTCCAGGCTGATATAAAAATGATATAACTAATACTACTTCTACTAATAATGACAATAACAACAAAATAATAATAATAATAATGTCAAAAATACCAGTAATAATAATAACAATAACAACATAAACAACAACATTACTACTAATAATAATAAAGATAAACAAATGTATTAAAAAATTAATAATGATAATAATAATAAAACTGATCATAACAGTAACAATATCAATCATAACAACAACAGTACTAACAACAATAATAACAATAACAATGAAGGTGTTGCTGCAGATCTGAGTCCCGACTCTGCTGCCTTTCTAGTGCGGCAAAGAAAGTAAGAAATAGAAAAAGAAAAACACAAATAAACTGAGTGTGAGGGTTTTTCTACAAGTTACACTGAATATTTGCACAGACATGCTGACTGTTTGCTGGGAGACGTCACCTGTCTTTTATAGAATAGCAGGTAAGCTGTTCTCTGCCGCTGCTCACACACAGACTCACACGTGGTCTGGCAGACCAACTCGTCATCGTACGTGAGCCGGCTGTCTGTGACGTCGTCTCTTCCGCTCATCTGGTGAACGCCGTCACAGACGTAATGTCCTGAGAGGAGAAGGTGCACTTATTAACGTCTCATAAACTTTCAAAGCTGACCTGCATTCAGCACATGTGTCTGAAAGCACCCACTCACCGCTGTAAGCTGAGGAGCCCAAACGACTGATCACGCTGGGAGAGGGCAGCGGCACCACCCGTTAGCTTAGAAATGGGCTCCATCCATACTTGAAATTAATGGTGTGCCTTTTCCCTTACCTCTTCAGTAAAGGCTGTGTCCTGGCTGATCACCAGCTGCTGTGTCAGAACAATGGGGCTGTTCTTCTTCTCCACGGTGAACGATGGAGTGAACGTAAACCACTTCAGATGGAGGATCAGCACACTGAAAGAGATGAGACAAAGAGGAGAGGCTCAAAGGAAGACGCAAGGAGGACATGACATGAACAAAACTGACACCGACTGAACTGTGGTGGTTTGAGGCCTTTGGGGACCGATTTGAGGTTACTCACTTTGGCAGGTTCAAGAACAACAGCTCCTCTTTGATCTTCTTAGCTCCGCACTGGCATTCTTAGTCCAACAGGGCGCCCTGCAGCAGGGAGCAGGAGGAACAGGTGCATTAGAGTTAAACTCTTTTACAGATGAATTCACATATTCGTGGGAGCAAGCCTGTTCACAGAATAGAGTCTAAACGAGCTCTTACTTTCAGACTCCAGCCCCGCCCTTCAGCAGCATCCTGCTGGCTGGCACAACCTTGCCATTGGCTGCTGCCAGGGACTCAACAGGTTAGAACAAAAATATAAATATTATATCTGAGTTCTTATGTGGACCCGCCTTCCAGACACAACGTCACCTTCCATCAATGTCCACAGGTTAGCGGCCCTCGCTCTGCTGGTCCTCCAAAGTAAGAAAAAATGAGAAAAAATAAGGAGCAGACCAAGCAAAAGAGGGTATTTAAAGAGACAGTGCTCTTAAGGTGCATTTTTGGCGAGTTTTATTATCTAAATGTCATTGTGTCACTTTCTTATGAGGCTTCAGTGAACTGAAAAAGCTTCTGGGATGAGAAGCGAAACGTCTTCAAAAAAGTTAAAGAAGTCCGGTTGCTTTTTTCCCCCAAGCTCCTTAGAGTTCTCTGAAAATGGTCAGGTAAAAGGACTGGACTGAAAATGAGTAAAAAAGCAGCCAAAGCCCAAGGAAGTTGAAAGATTGGAAACTATTGCTGAGGTCATGTCAGTGTAAAAAGTTACCTACAAGTCTGGCACCTTGGAAGCAAAACATAAAGAAATAAGGTGTAAGGCCAAATGTTTGGTCCTGCAGCCAACCGGACCATGAAATATAGAGCACAGGTGAACAAAGTGAGGCAGCAGTTTGCTGATTTCCACCTTGTGCCTTTCATGTTGATCAGCTTAGTAGTTTGCCAGCTTTCTAGCTGTTAAAGACTTTTGGCGAGAGGTTATTCATATTTGAACTCTAATTGAACCCCTCTTTTTTACTGTTTTTTTGTTTGTTTGTTTTTGGGGTTTTTTGTTGTCTTAGATGGCCTGACTCAGCAGGTGGGGGCAGTTTCTGAGTTTACCTTCGTTCAAACAGTGCAGAAATGGTTTCGCTATGCTCCAGACCGGATGGGTGGTGCAGGACGCCCGATATCCAGCCCCGTCATGGAGTAAACTAAAAACAGTAAATAATACATTTAACAAACAAGCAAGCTCTAAATTCAAGCGGAGAGACTGCAGACGTAGCCGCACCATTCCAGGGATTTTTGGTTAGCATGAGGGGTCTAGCCAGGACCCTTACTGGATACTTGGTGGGAATCGAACGTGCAACTCCAAAGATGTGTAGTATTAACACTACACTATCCAGCTGCGCTACACTATCCAACAAAAAAAGTTTTTAGAAAATTTGATAAAGTCTGATGCTTAATATTGTAGGGATATTAATATCCCTACAATATTAATACGGATTAATAACACAGAGAAGTCATACTTCTGTTATGACAGAATTAATTGGGTAAATTATATTTACAATTGTAACATTGTAAACTTAATGTTATGATTTTACATTATATTAAATTGTAACATGATGTAAAATCGTAACATTGTAAACTTAACGTTACAATTTTACATTATGTTGCAATTTAACATAATGTGAAATTGTAACATTGTAAACATAATGTTACAATTGGAACATCAGTCCATCTATCCATGCATCTTCATCCGCTTTATCCGAGGCCGGGTCGCGGGGGCAGCAGCCTAAGCAAAGAGGCCCAGACCCAACACGCTGTGTACTCACCTTTGCTAAGTACATGTGAACAGATCTTGAATAAAAAAAACAAAACAAAACACACTTTTCTTTTCTGTTTTATTGAAAGCACTTTACAGAAAGTGTAATTGTTTGTAATGAAGAAAGAAGTAGGTAGGTTTCCATGTGTAATTAGTGTGTTATTGCAGAAGAAGCTTAATGTGTAGTTTGCAAAAACAATGGGAAAAAAAGCTGGTTGAAGAAGAAAAGATAAATGTCCTTTTTTTTAAGTATTCCCTCGGCCGGTCGTTTGGCTTATGACATGTGGCGGGGACTCTGCTACAGAACTCCGCCAGTTCGAACCCCCCCACGAACTCACTGCCACGGCCCTGCGCGGGGGGCGGGGAAACGCGCTCGCATTTCCTTTTTTGCTTTTTCCTGCTCGAGCCAAGTCCTCCGCCCGCTCTTCATCTCTCTCATTACCCCTTATTACCTTACACTCATGCCTTTGCCTTTCACCACTTCAAAACGAAGCCTACTTCAATATTACCTTCATACGCTCTCTTTGCTTTTGGCTTTCCTCATGCTGTGTACTCACCTTTGCTAAGTACATGTGAACAGATCTTGAATAAAAAAAACAAAACAAAACACACTTTTCTTTTCTGTTTTATTGAAAGCACTTTACAGAAAGTGTAATTGTTTGTAATGAAGAAAGAAGTAGGTAGGTTTCCATGTGTAATTAGTGTGTGATAATGCTGCAGAAGAAGCTTAATGTGTACTTTGGAAAACCGATGGGGGAAAAAGCTGGCTGAAGAAGAAATGATAAATGTCCTTTTTTTTCAAGCCTTCTCTGGCCAGCCGTTTCAGTGCCACGGCCCTTGCTTGGTGGGCGGGGAGACGTGCACTGGCGTTTCCTTTTTGCTTTTTCCTGCTCTCGCCAAGTCCTCCGCCCGCTCTACATCTCTCTTATTAGCTTTTATTACCCGAAAATCACAATCAAGAGATGTTGAATAAAAAAAAGAAAAGAAAAGAAAAGCTACTTTTGTTTTGTGTTTTATTGAAAGCACTTTACAGAAAGTGTAATTGTTTGTAATGAAGAAAGAAGTAGGTAGGTTTGCATGTGTAATTAGTGTGTTATTGCAGAAGAAGCTTAATGTGTAGTTTGCAAAAACAATGGGAAAAAAAGGTGGCCGAAGAAGAAAAGATAAATGTCCTTTTTTTTAAGTATTCCCTCGGCCGGTCGTTTGGCTTATGACATGTGGCGGGGACTCTGCTACAGAACTCCGCCAGTTCGAACCCCCCACGAACTCACTGCCACGGCCCTGCGCGGGGGGCGGGGAAACGCGCTCGCATTTCCTTTTTGCTTTTTCCTGCTTGAGCCAAGTCCTCCGCCCGCTCTTCATCTCTCTCATTACCCCTTATTACCTTACACTCATGCCTTTGCCTTTCACCACTTCAAAACGAAGCCTACTTCAATATTACCTTCATACGCTCTCTTTGCTTTTGGCTTTCCTCATGCTGTGTACTCACCTTTGCTAAGTACATGTGAACAGATCTTGAATAAAAAAACAAAACAAAACACACTTTTCTTTTCTGTTTTATTGAAAGCACTTTACAGAAAGTGTAATTGTTTGTGATGAAGAAAGAAGTAGGTAGGTTTCCATGTGTAATTAGTGTGTTATTGCAGAAGAAGCTTAATGTGTACTTTGGAAAAACGATGAGAAAAAAAGCTGGCTGAAGAAGAAAAGATAAATGTCCTTTTTTTTCAAGCCTTCTCTCAGCCGGCAGTTTCAGTGCCACGGCCCTCGCTTGGGGGGTGGGGAGACGTGCCCCCCAAGGAGACCTGCTAGATTGTTCAGAAGGTTGTTCTCATCCATCCAGATGGAGGATCACTAACAGGAGCGTGGAAGACTCCAGAATCCACTCTGGCTGGAATCCGGTGGATATGCAGTGTGTACAGGTACAGGACCATTTAAACGGACAGCATTTATAGAATGACTATTAAAAGTCAGCGAGTGTCAGTAATGTTAATGTGGTTATGTTAGTAATACACCGAGTGCTAATATAAGAGCTTTAAGATGCATTTGTAGATATTATTACGTGTTTTACCGTCTTTATGGTGCTAGCTTAAAGTTACGGTGTAAACGTTAGCTTATATTGGAGGAAAGCTGTTACTGGTTAAACGATGTTAGCACAGAAATATTAGCTTCTGTCATGACTGATGAAGTTACTAGTTAATAAAGTTTTCAGTAAAGTGATTAATCGCAGCCACAGGTTGACAGCAAATATCTCGATTAGCTTCAGTGCATCTGTAATAAATATGTGCAAGTTTCAGTGCTTCGTTTAAACTGTATGATACTTATACTGACCCAGGGTCAGTGTAAAATACAATCCTAGCTGTGTGAACAAAGCCACTGTAAATTTAATCCTGCATGACAAACCTCAGGATGCAGGTTATTATTACTCTTTCCTGCTGGCACACCTGAGAGTCAGCTAGAAACTTATAGTGACGTGGACATCATGCAAAGACTGCCAGACTCTGTAATACTGCAAATGATCAGTGACTCAGGTTAACTCTAAACTTCAAACGGTACCTCTGTGTGCTGAACATCTAGGATTGAGTCAGGCTGCATTGACTGTGGGACTTTAATGTGTTAAAAGCAGGTTGAAGACGGCTCAGAAACATTTGAAGATTAAAATTTAGCATTATGGCTGCTGGTGGTTTGTAATATCTACTCAGCTGTATTTTTGTTACTAATTTATGTTTGTTGTTGTTTAACACAGATTTCAGAAGAGCAAATATGCTTAATAGTTTAACTAGATTTCATTTGTCAGTGTTTGACTGCTGAGTCACCGGAAGAACTCATTTCATTCATTCTCCATATGATGTTAATTTACAGAAATGTTTCACAGGAACTGATTTCTCCCAAAGGTTGAACTAGTGTGTTTCCATAGATTACCTCTGTATGAATGTACTTCTTAAATGAAGGCAAGTGTTTGTCCTTTTTTGTTCCTCAGGTACAGTACGTGATATCAAGGGCAGGTGGTCAACACTGGGGACAAGAAGCAGACATACTTCCAAGAGGGAGCTGCAGTGAGGTCAGAGGTCAGAATCTGAAACAGCTCAGGTTTATATTTTAGAGGTTATAAAAAATCAAAATGTATTTATAAAGAAACCTTTAAATAATAGTCATAATTATGATTATTATAAGAAATATCAAACATTTAAGTGGATTTTCTGTTACACATATTGTGTTAGCCCTGCGATAAACTGGCAGCCTGTCTTTGTCCTGTATCAGCTGGGATAGGCTTCATCCTCCCGCAACCTTGAATTGGATACATTTTATTCCAATTATGTAATCTGATCATTTACAAACTCAAGGTATCTAATCAAAATGTAAGTAATAATTATAAAATGGGAAAGCAGAAATAAGTGTGACATAAATGTAAATGTGTGAGCTGACATAGAGCTACATGCAGTCTGAAAAACCTTTGTTGTCAAGTTTGCAGGTATATCAGCACGAGACATTCTTACATAGAAGAGACATTAAAGTCTCTAACTCAGTGAAGCATTATTGGTCCCGTCTGTTTGGATAAATATAGTAAGTTGATGTATGTCCATTTATTGACACATTTTCTTAAGTGCTTATCCAGTTCAGGATCACAGTGGAGCTGCAGCTGGATATGTTCACTAAATAAACCTTACAAAAGTTAACAATAAACCTGCATCCATGTACGTTGTTGTCCACAGGATGAGAAAATCAAACTGGAACACTGTGGAACATGTTAATAAATGTTTGTGTGTTTATGCCTGTGTCTTTCACAGGAGGCGCTGGAAGGTTTCCCTAATAGTTCCTGGTGAATCAAAGCAGAACCATAAAGGTTGCTGGACTGCATGATGGCCTTACCCCTGAGCAGTCATCCTGTTAAAGGATGAACCAGTTAGAAGCTGTTTTCAAAGTAGCTGAGCAGATTTCATCTCAAGTAAGCGATTAACTGTTTGTTCATCTGTTCCGCCACTTAAAGAGCATTTAAGGACGTCTTTTGAGTGTCCAGTTGAATTAATTCTACTGGCTCTCATGGTCATTTGTTATTATAGTCATATTTTTCATGTTCATCCAGCTATTTAGTAAATTCTATCTATTTAGTAATATCCGTCAGCTATAAAATGTAATATAAATATAAAAATATCTAAATATCTCCTGCCCTTTATGTTTTAATGATGTAAGTCTGTTATCGTGTTACATTAGCATTCCTCACATATCAATGAGATGCTGTACAGTACAATCCTACTGACACAGCAGAGGGATAACGACAGCTATTCAACATCGTTACACGACACATTCGAGCTGCATGACGCAGACAAAGTGACTAAATCATCTTTTTGTGGTTTATTGTCTTCAAACCAGCAGACAAAGCCGATGGCAGAAGATGTCAGAGAAGAACTTCAGGCCGTGGACTGAAAAGGTATTTTTTTCTTGTTATCAAAAGACATTTGGAGTGGCAGCTTCTACAACTGGTTGTGCTAAAGTAAAGCTTACAGTCTAAGAAATCACAGTGTTGATATTCAGCACAAAGAGAAAAGCTCACTTGTTTGAATTTATTTACAATCATAGTTTTATAAATTCTGACTGTAAACAGCTTTTACAGCTTTGATATTGTTTGACACTCGATATCAGGTGATAGGGTTTAATTTAAAGGTTTCTGTGTCCCAATGAGCCATTTACACTGATCAGTGTCAGTTTAACTGTAACACATTCATTATTTAGATTCAACAAAGAAATAACTGAATGTAAAAAATGGCAGCCCTCAGGCAGGTTTATAGAGATACATGCATGCATTATGAAATTTATGTATCCCAGATAATTGTTATTCATCTAGTCATGGCAGACCTACCTCTTCCTCCCAAGTTAACTGCAACCCAAAATAACTAGTGGGGCTATTTACACACTCACAACCAGTGTGGGGTAAAAAGAGCCACCAAAAAACTGTCAGCCACAGATGTGCTAGAAGAGTTAGAAGCTCTACTTATGGAGAAACTTTCTAAGTCTAACAGGGGACAGGAACTCCTGCCCAAGTAACATGATATAAGCCCACATACAGCCCAGCCATAAAGTGAACCAAGTTAAAGACAGCATGGGACCAAATGCATGTAACCAGCCTGCACCCACCTGACATTTCTTCCTCCTGAATTAAATGAATGAAGGGATGAAAGTTAAATGACTACAAACCTAAAGCCACTAGTTCCCACACTGGAGCTCCCTGACACTGTGTGTTAACTGTATTTAGCTTGTATCAACAGTTGTAACAGGCTAAGCCACCTGAGACACTGCATTGAATTTGTTCCTGTCTTACTGGTTTCAGCTGACTGGTTTCAACTCAGATATTCTGCTTTTTCCTTTCAGTAGATCAAAGCAGCTCGTGCTCCTTCTGCTTCCAATTTAGAAGAAGAAGAAGAAGGCGAAGGCTTCAGCGAAGTGGCGTTCATGGTCTCAGTGAACAGTCACGGTCACACACTGCATGTGGTTTTAAAAGCAACATGTCTGTTCACCACAACAATGGAGATGTGTAATATTAGTGCAGCTATGGTTTGTTCTTGAACATCAGTTCTGTTTTCTACTTTGATCACTCAGACCAAAAAAGTGTTGTTTTCAGATTCTTTCTTTTAAATCTATAAAGCACCTGTTCATTTTTTTTATTACAATTAGTTTCACATAAATGTTAGTGTTTCCTTTTATGATCTTTTAATGCTTACACTACACTGTACATGAAATCAAACCTAATAATGAGGCAGATAACATTCCTGTTACGATCCAGACTAGTGGTCTTACTGGGGCCGGTGAACAGGACTGTAAGCTTGCCATTGTGCCAGTTAAAGTAAAATCAAAGAGAGGTCAAAGAATAGTGGAAACGTATGCCTTTCTGGACCAAGGGAGTTCAGCATCCTTTTGTACAGCGGGTCTTATGGACAAGCTGAATATTGCTGGGAGGAGGACAAAGATTCTCCTGCGCACCATGGGACAGGAGAAAGTGGTGGACAGTTTCATTGTACCTGAACTTGAAGTTGCTGGATTGGACAGTGACATGTACTGTGATATGCCTAACCTCTTCACTCAGCATAAAATGCCTGTAGATATTGGTAACATCTCAAATCAACAGGACCTGGTTGACTGGCCACATTTGAAGCATGTTCATTTGCCAGAAATTAAGGCCAATGTTGAGCTTTTGATTGGCATGAATATGCCCAGAGCTCTAGAACCTTTGGAGGTCATCCGGAGTGTAGGTGATGGACCCTTTGCCATTAGGACTGTGCTCGGCTGGACTGTGAATGGGCCACTTAATCGAGAATGCTGTGGAAGGCCAGGATGTTTGGCAACAGTTACCGCCAACAGAGTTTCTGCTGTCACACTGGACAAGCTATGGAAACAGCAGTTCAAGATGGATTTTCCTGAGAGCAGCAATGATGAACAGATGGGGCTGTCAAAGGAAGACTTGAAGTTCCTGGAATTGGCCAGCAAGATGGTGACTTTGGGGGATTGGCACTACAGCATTGCCCTGCCACTAAAAGACCGAGACATAAGAATGCCTGACAACTGTGCAATTGAGCAACGAGCCTTAGGTTTGAAGAAAAGGTTCATCAGAGATAAAGACTTTCATAAAGACTACACTGCCTTCATGACAGATCTTATATCTAGAGGATATGCAAAGAGAGTCCCAGTCACAGAATTAGAGCGCCAGAAATGGGGAAGGATTAAACGTAACTTTGTTCCTGGAGATGTGGTCCTTATAGTGGATGATTCTGCACCTCGTGGTTCTTGGCTCATTGGGAGAGTCACCGGAGCTGCACCAGATGAAAGGGGGCTTGTGCGTCAGGTCTGGATTAAGACCCCAACCAGCCATGTGTGCAGACCCATCACAAAGATATGCCTTCTTCAGGAGGCCTCTGACCCATGACTATGACATTTTTGACACAGTGTGACATAACTAACTTTGAATTGACTTTAATGTTATGAGATGTACATCAGACTGACTATATTTAGGCTAAGTGCTGGTAACCTCTGGCCTATGACTGACTGACCATGTGCAGACAGAAGAAAAGAAGAGAAGACATGAGAAAATAACTTTGGTGGACTTTTGAGTATGTTATGTTGTCTCACTGGGTGTCTGTGATATGATGAAGTGTGTGTTGTGAGTTATGGTGTTGGATGTGTAATTATTACTGTAAAAATGTAATAATTAGGGGCCGGAATGTTGTGGATAGGCGTAGCTTTGGGTCACGTGGTGTCAGTAATAGTGATTGCTATATCACCTGTTCACGGCCCGAGGGAAATTTTGTGAATGAGTGGGTGATGGGGGAAGTCGACTTTTGCTGACCGCTCAAGCGTCCCAAGGCGTTCCCAGGCCAGCCGAGAGATATAATCTCTCCAGCGTGTCCTGGGTCTGCCCCGGGGCCTGCTCCCGGTGGGACATGCCTGGAACACCTCACCCAGGAGGCGCCCAGGGGGCATCCTTGTCAGATGCCCGAACCACCTCAGCTGGCTCCTTTCGATGTGGAGCAGCAGCTGCTCTACTCTGAGCCCCTCCCGGACGGCCGAACTTCTCACCCTATCTCTAAGGGAGAGGCCAGCCACCCTTCGGAGGAAGCTCATTTCTGCCGCTTGTATACGCGATCTCGTTCTTTCGGTCACTACCCACAGCTCGTGGCCATAGGTGAGGGTAGGGATTGTAACATTGTAAACATAATACAATTTTACATTATGTTACTGTCAGAGTCGGACGGTGCCCCGACCGGTCGACCTGTGTGTGTGTGTTTTTTTGTTCTCCTCTCTCGCTCCGCTTTTTCTCCGCTGCGATTGTTACCTCCGACCCGTAAGTGCTGCCACTCTGAGCTGCCTAATAAGCCTGGACGCGATCGAGACGGAAGGGGACACTTCACTGATTCTAGGGAATTTTGTGGACACACGAGGGGAGACGGGGAGAGGAGCACTGAAGGGACTTGCACTGTGGATAACTGTGGATTGATTTTGGCTTCACTGTAAATAAAGACACTGTTCAACTTAAACGAGAGGTCCGCGTCTAGGTTCGCTAACTCACCACCCTTAACAGCTACAATTTAACATCATGTAAAATTGTAACATCATGTTTACAATGTTACAATTTGTAAATTGTAACATTGTAAACATGATGTTACAATTTTATATGATGTTAAACTGTAACATAATGTAAAATTGTAACATTATGTTTACAATGTTACAATTTTACATTATGTTAAATTGTAACATAATGCTTAACAGATAATGGTTATCCTCTTTTTATATCATACATCATTGTCTCTGTAGGAGGGTCTGGAGCACCCCCTGCTGAGCCGCTGGGCTCAGTACCTTGCAGGCAGGTCCAACGATGACTTCATCATCTCACCTGAGCTCAAAATTCTGGTGCGTGAAGGCGTCCCTCGGGAGTATCGGCAGAGAGTGTGGCGCTGTTTGGTCCGAGCCAGAACTTTGACAAGCCAAGAGTGCCACATGCAACGCTATCAGCAGGTACAGCTGTAGAGAGAGAGAGTGCTTTATCCGCACCTGAGCACAGGTGGCTCCTCCTTCTTCCTGTTGGGAATGCTGGCGAGCACTCAGTAATCCTGTTCTGTTTCCAGCTGTGTGAGAAGAGTCGGACAGCTCCTAATCCTGCCTCCAGGCAGGTCCAGCTGGACCTTCACCGAACCCTGACGACCAATCAGCACTTCTCCTCGCCGTCCAGCCCCGCCCTCCAGCCCTGCCCTCCAGCAGCTCCGCCGCATCCTTCTGGCCTTCTCCGGGCATAACCCTGCCATTGGCTACTGCCAGGTACTCAACAGGTCAGAACAAAAATATAAATATTATATCTGAGTTCTTATGTGGACCCGCCTTCCAGGCAGAACCTCACCTTCCATGAATGTCCACAGGTTAGCGGCCCTCGCTCTGCTGGTCCTCCAAAGTGACGAAGACGCCTTCTGGTGTCTGGTGGCAGTCGTGGAAGCCATCATGCCTCAGGACTACTACACCAAGAATCTGGTGGCCTCTCAGGTCAGCAGACACACTCACCTGCTTGCCTGCTGTGATCTGTTTTAGTGATCAGTGAGGCTGATCTCTGTGAGTCTTTGTGCTCAGGCGGACCAGCGCGTGCTGAAGGACTTCATGGCGGAGAAGCTTCCTCGCCTGGCATCTCACTTTGAGGATCACAACATTGACGTCTCTCTGGTCACCTTCAACTGGTTCCTGGTGGTTTTTGTGGAGAGTCTGCCCAGCGACATCCTGATGCCTCTGTGGGACGCCTTCCTGTATGAGGGTACCAAGGTACCATACACCCGAACACACCATGACAGAAATGCAGACAACACTTGAATGCACCACAGTAGTGTCCATGGAAACAAAAATGATTTTGTTTTCACCTTTAGATGTCTTTATTTACATTTTAGGAGTAATAAGACATTGTTTACTAAGCATGGGGAACTGTCATGTGACATGAAATAGGAGTGGGAAAGCAGATCATTCTAGTAACGACCTCACAGTCTACCACAAGCAGCGTAAATCCAGACGATGAGCGGGACAATGGCTTTGGGCTTGTTTCTGCAATGTGACAAATGCAGCACAGCTTTTACATCGTTTGTCTCAGGAAATAAAATCACAGTTCAGACACAGAAATATATACCACACAGGGATAAATGCTGACAACAGCTTCAGCCACGTAGATCCAACCCAAAAGTTTAATTTAAACTTAAAGCTCAACTACCAAGTAAGTTAATATTATCTGGCAACTGAGGAACCAAGTGGCTTATTGGAAATCGATCAGAGCTGTAATGAGTAAAGGGCCCAACTGCACCACAACTGAAAGAGTAATTTTATGACTCACCTCCTCAAAGTTTCCAATTAATTGTGTGGCGTGAGTGTCCTGTTATGAAATGCGTGTCTGTGCTGCAGGTGATCTTCAGATACACTCTGGCTCTGTTCAAATACAAAGAGGACGACATCCTGAAGATTCACGACAGCGTGGAGATCTACCAGTACCTACGCTTCTTCACAAAGACCGTCTCCAATGCCAGGTACGCACTCGCCTCCACCCGCCTTAATCTACGAGCTGTTACACTCTCAGAAGTGTAGCGGATGTAGCTGTTGAATCTTTGAGCTTCAAACCCTTTTTACTGAAATTTTGTGAGAAGTTTAAATTTCCCTGATCACAGTAACAACAATTTAAAGATTTTTAAGTATCTGCAGCTCTCGGATACATGTGGTCCAGTCAGTCCAGTATTTCCTGCTCAAACTGCAGTACCTGAAGTATCAAGCAGCATAAAACAGAAACACTCAAGCTGATCAGTTTCCAGTTCCTCTGTGTTGGTGATCGAGTCCTTTCCACCTGCGTGTGTCCATGCAGGAAGCTGACCAGCATCGCCTTCAACGACATGAACCCATTCCCCAGCCGGCTGCTGAGGAACCGGCGAGTGCTCCACCTGGAGCGCCTGCAGGCGGAGCTGCGTGAGCTGGAGGAGCAGCACAAGGAGTTCATCACCGAGAGCGTCGTACGGAAAGACAAAGAGCTCGACGTCATGGTGAGCGAGGACGACGAGGACCTCTGATCACACGGGACGCTTCAGCTGCTCACTTCGAGACGACGATGAGTTTTCCATGAGTTCAAGAGAATTTTACTAAACCGGCTGTTAACTGGTTTCCTTCACACCAAACACAGGATTGTGTCAGGTTCACCATCTCTACTAACACTACAAGGAAACAGACGCATACAGATTTAACTGCATCACATCTCTGAAACAAGCTTGCAGTAAACAAATGTGTACTGTGTTCACGTGTGTAATAAGTCAGGCTGCAGAAATGTGCAGATGTATTTCAGTGAATTCATTTGGATTAATATGTGATAGCTTATTTATTTCATTGCATCTTTTGCTTTATACCTAAAAATGCGTGACATTTCTAAATGTAGTCACATCCCTATGAAACATGGTTGATTATCAGCTGTAGTCACAGCTGGTGATAAAGTAATTAAATGTCCAGCTATTCAAAAATAGGGCATTCTGCACAATGAGTACTTTTTGGTACTTGAAGTATATTTTGATGCTGATGCTTCAGGGCATTGTGCTGCATTGTCGAAGCTCTCTGGGCTTCCGGTTAGAACGACCTCACAGTGTTTTATTTTGATCTGGTGTAAAGTGCATTGTGCAGAAATGACAGCATGATAGTCACATGATAAAACTGACTTTTCTTTTTTTTTAAATTTTACTGGGTGTGCATCTTGTTCAAATGTCTTTTTCAGCATTTGTACATAAATATTCTGTATATAAATATTTGATTTTCATTTATTTTACAGAGTCCTTTATTTTGTTTCACAAATATGACATTCATGTCAAATGACATCTGCAGACTTTATAATGACCAGCAGGGGGCAGTGTATTGCAGTCTATGAGAACATTTACTGAGACCTGTTTCATGCACTAGTTTCATGTCTCATTGAATCCAACATGATGTTGATTTTGTAAATTAAGGTCACATCTTCATCACATCTAATTTCAAAACACTGATCAATTTTTTTAAAAAATGAATTCCATACCAATTGCAGGAATAAAATAGGAATAAATAACAAACGAGAAATACATACAAAACAAGAGAAAGGCACACATGAGAGAACAGGTCACATGACAGCACAGCATTATCTACCCACAATTTGAACTAAATAACAGATAGCACAGGCAATGAAAACAAACGGAAATCAGAATAAATTTAAAAACTTTTATTGATGTTAACTTGAAGTGCTGAATTAGCCCTGTTGTCAGTTCAAATCACTTCAATCTATAGCGCACTTTAAGGTCTTTAGACCTTAAAAAGTAATACACTGCAAGGTAAGCTTGCAGCATCTTACTTTAAGGTCAACTGTGAAACTTTGTGGAAAGCCTGAGACAAGTTGATGAGTCAGTGAAGCGCACTTCCTTCTGATGACGGCTATACTGAGGTGAGTTTTTAAGCATATCCTGAACTTTATTCATTATTAGACTTCTGACACCTGGCAAATAAACTCTCATGCGATATGAGAACATAACAGCAAAAAGCCAGTAGCTGGTACATGAATGGATAAAAATTGGATCCCTCAGGGAGGCGCCACCACTTGATCTTCTCCACCGTCGTGGTTGGTGTTCTTCGTCGTCGTTGGCCAAGGTTGAGTCGGAGATCCATCACAAGTAGCCGATGTTGAGGGCCAATATTGGTTGATGGTATGACTTTTACGTTCGTGACTAGGCTGAGATGGGGTCTTCGGACTAGCCAGTAGTCGATTTGGGTGTCTCTGCCGCCGCTGGAGTACGTGATGAGGTGTGCCGGCTTCTTTTTGAAGAAGGTGTTGGTCACGGCAAGATCGTGGGCCTCTGCGTAGTCCAGTACCCGGCAACCCTCGTCGTTTCTGGTCCCAAATCCTTGGCCGCCATGGAATCGGTGATATCCGTCTCTCCCCTTGCCTACATGTCCGTTTAGGTCGCCGCCTACCGCCACGTGTTCCTCAGGGCTAATCGTTTGCAGGTGGTCGTCGAGGGCGCGCCAGAATTCTGTCTTCTCCTCGTCGGGGCAGTTGGTCTGTGGTGCATAGCAGGAGATAATCCGTAGGACGGTCGGGTCGGCGTCGATCTTCACTGACATGATGCGATCCGATATGCGGGTAACTTCGACCACGTTGTGCCGGAGCTTTATTATTAGACTTCTGACACCTGGCAAATAAACTCTCACGCGATATGAGAACATAACAGCAAAAAGCCAGTAGCTGGTACATGAATGGATAAAAATTGGATCCCTCTTAGATTGAATTGGTTGCCCTCTTATATTACGTTGTTTTGAACCTAACCGCATCCACTGAATTAATGCAGTTTTCAGGACAGTAAAAACAGAGAACTCTGATATACACAATTTCTGATTGCTGATAGTGTTTCTTAATGCAAAATGGGCTTCCATTTAAAATGCAATTGCTTTATGTTCGATCTTTAGTGAAGAAGGGTCATTTTTGATTCTGTGGACAAGGGATGCAAATGGAATGTGAAGGCAACAGGTAGTAGGGTGAATTAGGGTTTCGTGTGGTCTTCAGTGCATGAATTTTATTGCCACTTTATTTCAACTTTTTATTAATGTACTCAAAAGAAAAACAAGAACCACAAAGGAGATTCTTGTGATTCTTGTTTGTGCTATCTGTTTGTGAAAGAAAGCACATTTTACCACATCATACTGTGTTTGCTGCCATTTATTTTACTCGTCCTGCCTGAGTGTCTGGGCTGCGTTTGTCTGTGCACCTTTGTTCTGGCCTTCTGCTGATGGGTTTCACATGCTGGGCTTTCCCTCTTGGTCCACACCCAGCAGCCTGCTGCTGACCACACACAGCCTACAAACTGATCCATCCATGCATCCATGCATGCATGCATGGCCTGGTTATTGTTGAGTTATCACCTCCAGCTCCTTGCTCATAACCAGGTAGATACTGGGCTGGGCCTGATCTCTGAGCTCAATAACAATGACAAAAATGCCAAACACTTTACTCTTCATGGTAAAAAATGTTTATAATACAGTAAAAACTGGATGTAGCCAAAATCAGTGTTTTATATACAGTGTAAGTGAACAACATTGCTACACTGCTGGTGTTTGATTGATAGAGGCTTTCTTTATAAGAACTATGATATCATTTCTTTTGCTGATTAACAGTTTTTATATAATTTTTATATCATATATAGCTTTCAAGAAGCCAAAGATCACTGGACGAAAAGACTACAGACCTGTGGCTCTGACATCTGGTCAGGAAGTCTTTTGAGCGCCTGGTTCTCTCCTATCTTAAGACCCTCACGGCCCCCCTCCTGGACCCCCTGCAGTTTGCATACAGAGCCAACAGGTCTGTAGACGATGCCATCAACATGGCCCTACACTTTGTCCTGCAGAATCTATGCTAGGATCCTGTTTGTGGACTTCAGCTCTACCTTCAACACCATCCTTTCAGACCTTCTTCAAGGATTGCTTTCCCAGATGAATGTGCCTGATCCCATCTGCCGGTGGATCACTGACTTCCTGATGGACAGGAAGCAACCAGTGAGGCTGGGGAAGAATGTCTTGGACTCCCGGACCATCAACGCGAGCTCCCCTCAGGGCTGTGTTCTTTCTTCTATGCCCTTCTCCCTGTACACCAACTGCCGCACCTCCAACCACCAGTCTGTCAAATTAATTAAGCTTGCAGATGACACCACCATTATTGGACTCCTCTCAGACGGGGATAAGTCTGCCTACAGGATGGAGGCTGAACATCTGGTGTCCTGATGCAGCCGCAACAACCAGGTGCTGAATAAGTGTTATTTTCATTTACCACTGGCCCAAGTACATTTTTATTGGCTTGTGAACAAAGCTGTAGTTTTTGTATTTTTAAATATTAACGCAATTTAATTGAGACATTATTTATATTATTTCACTTTCAATGTGAAAAATGCTGTAAAAACGTTGAAAATAATGGTCACCCCTGTTCGCTGCAATGTAAAATAGTACAACTGCTGTCAGCCTTCATTAAGTTGCACCATTTAAACATTTGCATATTTTTATTCAACTTCTGCAGGATGCTTTGATGAAAGACTCCCTTTTCCCAAGTAGAGGCTTTACTAGAGGTCACAGGAACAGCGCTGCTGTTTTGGATGCGGAACAATGTTGTCTTTCACTCTACCTGAGCTCAGTGTTTCAGTAAGGGCTCCACCTCATTGTAGCTGACGCTGAAATGTTTGTGTGGGTTGCCATGACAACACCAGAAGTGCATCTGAGATCGTGTCCAAATTCATGGGCTGCATCCTCCTGAGGACTCGGTGTTCTGACAAAACGTCTTACTTTGGCAAAACGTCCTACCGTAAGTAGTTCATGCGTTCTCGGCGGCTCTAGTGACCCTCGAACTCTCGGCTAGCTATCGAGGTGGTGGATAACATACGTCTCCCCCACAAGAGCACGAACCTACAACTTTTCTACTACTGTTTTTACAAGGCGTACACGGTAAAAACATTATGCTGTTATTTGTTAAGCACTTGTGCATCTTGTGAAAAGAAATAAGTGGCTGAGATGGATGTCATATGTGCTATTGATATTATTTTACTCGTTTCTAGTTTTCACGGTGCTCCATGATTGTGAGAGGAATAAAAAAGAATTGTGGACATCAGTACGAAGCATGGATTCTTTTGACCAGAGTAGATACACTGGTCCCTTGAATATACTAATCTTTTTGAGGTGGGTGACTGTTCCTGTGTATTTACAGAAACAATGGTTGTGATAACCTCAGCTGTTTCAGAGGGTGACTGTTCGTTGCTTTGCGCACTTTTAAATCTGTATACAATGGTTTGTTCCCTTTTTGTGTTCTGAGGTTTAAACAAAGGTGTACTAGATGTATTATACCGGTCCCTCGAATCTACAAATCTTTTAGATGTGGATGACTGTTCATTTTCATCTGTGTTTACAGAAACACTGGGTGTTGGAACCTCAGTAGTTTCTTTTTGGCTGACAGACTCTGGAGCTGTACAAGAGGAATAAAGAGCTGCAATGCTTTTGTGAACCTGACCTGGGAAGGGAGAGAAATATATTTTTGTTTTGTTTTTGTTTGTCTTCTTGTTTTATTTGATTCCTTGTGGGATTTGGATCCAACAAGTAAAGTATGCATAATATGCACACACACAAACACACATGCAGCTATTACCATTTCTTGTATTCTTGAATAAAGACATTGATCTGACACATTTAAAATGCAGCCAATTGTTTTTATTGTTATATTATTAAGAAAAAAGAAAAGGTGGGGTTGGGGGGATGTAAAGAAGAGCTTAAAGGAAAGGGCTAGAGGAGAGAAAACCCCAACAATTAGCAGGGCATTTTTTTACTTGGACAAATTGTTAATAAAGTTTCCATATCTGTAACAATGATGACAGTATAATTGTTTATAAACAATTATATTGACAATTATATGTGTCCAGTATGTTGGCTCATTTTCTTTTACTTTTTGCATTTGAAAATAAAAGTTGGGCTGATTTTGACACCATTACAAGAAGTGTTGTTAATGATTCTTTTTGAATTAAAATCAGGTTACCACAAATTGTTTTTTAATTTAATTTAATTTGAAATGTTTGTCAGTGGGTAAACAATTCGTAATGCAAAGTCAGAAACATCGAGTTATTCTTATACTGCATGCTTGCAATAAATAAGTTGTCCTAACAGTCAGTCAAAGGAGCTTGAAAAGAAAAGCGTCTGGACTTCTTTGAGTTGAAGTGACTGATATATATATTTTTTATCTGTTTGTTTTGTTGGTTTTTGTTTTTTGCCCTTTATCACCATTCCTCTTCCCTGCTGTTTTTCTTTCCCTCTTTCTTTCTCCCCTTTCTTTCCCCCAGTCATGTCTGTCCTATGTGTAGCAAGTGAAAATAAAATAAACAATAAAAACAAAGGTGAATCAAATAGACCAATACGGCAAGGCCGGGATGGTCCATTTGGTAAAGTAAATCCGTTAGTTATATTTAACATAATGTTAAATGGCAACATTCTGTTTACAATGTTACCATTTCACATTATGTTAAATGGTAACATTCTGTTTACAATGTTACCATTTTACATTATGTTAAATGGTAACATTCTGTTTACAATGTTACCATTTTACATTATGTTAAATGGTAACATTCTGTTTACAATGTTACCATTTTACATTGTGTTAAATGGTAACATTCTGTTTACAATGTTACCATTTTACATTGTGTTAAATGGTAACATTCTGTTTACAATGTTACCATTTTACATTGTGTTAAATGGTAACATTCTGTTTACAATGTTACCATTTTACATTGTGTTAAATGGTAACATTCTGTTTACAATGTTACCATTTCACATTGTGTTAAATGGTAACATTCTGTTTACAATGTTACCATTTTACATTATGTTAAATGGTAACATTCTGTTTACAATGTTACCATTTTACATTGTGTTAAATGGTAACATTCTGTTTACAATGTTACCATTTTACATTATGTTAAATGGTAACATTCTGTTTACAATGTTACCATTTACATTATGTTAAATGGTAACATTCTGTTTACAATGTTACCATTTACATTATGTTAAATGGTAACATTCTGTTTACAATGTTACCATTTTACATTATGTTAAATGGTAACATTCTGTTTACAATGTTACCATTTTACATTATGTTAAATTGTCAGTAGGCCTGGTACCGGAACCGGTACTGGACCCCCTTTTACTTTCAGCCATCAGAAGAGGGTACACTGTGGTCATAACAATACTCAGACTGTAGCATTTAAAGGTCCCAAAGTGTACCAGGAAAATATCCCCCGCACGATTACACCAGCAGCCTGAATTGTGAATGTGAGGGAGGATGGATCCATGCTTTCATGTTGTTCTAGTGTAAGGGTTGCTATGACATGCAAACATGGCATGAAATTCTTGGTCACTGTAATTATGATGACATTCAGAAATTACAGGGGGTTGTTGATGGTATGGCAATCAAAGGAAAAACAGACAAATCTGTCTTGCATTGTGAAGTGTGCACACAGGGAAAGTTTGTTCAAACTAGAAACAGGGACCCTGATGCACGAGCCAAAACCGCCTTAGAGCTGGTACACACAGATCTAGCTGGTCCAGTAGACTCAGAGTCCAGAGATGGATATAGATTTGCACTATCATTCACTGATGACTATTCCAGTGCAGTGTTTGTGTATTTTCTGAAAAATAAGAGTGACACAGCAAAAGCAACACAGAAGTTTTTGGCTGATACAGCCCCGTATGGGCAAGTTAAATGTATCAGGTCTGACAATGGAACAGAGTTTATGGGAAATGAGTATCAGGCACTCCTTAGCAAAAATGGAATCAGGCATGAGACCTCAGCACCATACTCACCACACCAAAATGGTACTGCAGAACGCAATTGGCGTACTCTTTTTGATATGGCCAGGTGTATGTTAATAGAGAAACAGTTACCTAAAGAGTTGTGGACTTACGCAGTGCAAACAGCAGCTGTAGTGAGGAATAGATGTTTTAACAGACGCACAGAACAGACACCATATTTAATGCTGACAGGAAGAAGGCCAAACCTTTCCAGGATGCAGACATTTGGGTCAGTGTGTTATGCCTACAGGCAGAACAAGAGAAAACTAGACTCAAGGTGTGAGAAAGGAATTTTTGTTGGATATGACAAGAACAGTCCAGCTTATATGGTCTACTACCCGGGCAGTGGGAAAGTACAGAAGCATAGACTGGTGAAGTTTGAGACTAAAACAAGAGTAGAGAGACAAACACAGACTGACAAGGTGCCAGATGATGAGGGTGACTTTGAGACACCAAACAGGTTCACCAAGACCAGAGAACAGACTGATGTGAGTACAGAACACACAGATACTCAGGAACAGATCCCAGTAAGCATGTCTGAGATGAGCAGCCAGTCACAGGAGAATGAACTCGACTGCGAGGCTGCAAGGTATCCTTCCAGAGTGAGAAAGAGGCCTGGGTATTTAAGTGAATATGTTACTGATAAGGAGGATTGTGATCAAGTACTTACAAACATGGATTATTGTTACAGAGCAATGTGTAACATTCCCCAAACATTCAAGGAAGCAATAACTTCATCTAACTCAGAGAAATGGGTCAGTGCAATGGATGAAGAGATGCAATCACTAAGAGAAAATGACACATTTACCTTAACCACTTTGCCTGAGGGTAAGAAGACAATGTTGATGGATCTGAGAAGTACAAGGCACGTTATGTTGCTAAAGGATATAGTCAGAGGATAGGTGTGGATTATGAAGAAACATTTTCCCCTACTGCTAACCTGACTAGTATCAGAGTGTTGATGCAAAAGGCAGCACAAGAAAACATGCTTTTACACCAGATGGATGTTAAAGCTGCCTATCTTCATGCACCAATAGATTGTGAGGTATTCATGGAACAACCTGAGGGTTATGAGGTAAAATCCGACACAAATGAAAAACTGGTGTGCAAGTTGAAAAAGTCGCTATATGGGCTAAAACAATCAGGCCGGAATTGGAACAAGTTGTTGCATGAATATCTGAGTGAGAACGACTTTGTGCAAAACCCCGCTGACCATTGTGTTTACACAAAAATGACAGAAAATAAGAAGGTGATTCTGATTGTATGGGTAGATGACCTGATCATTGCTGCTAGTGATGAAAGTGAACTAACTGTTGTGAAGAAAATGCTTGCAGCAAAATTCAAAATGAAGGATTTGGGTAAACTGAGACATTTCATTGGTATAGATTTTGACCAGAGTGATAACTGTGTAAAAATGTCACAAAAACAATATGTGGAAAAAATACTTGAAAGATTCAACATGCAGGATTGTAAAGAAAGACAGACACCTTGTGAGCAAAAACTGAACTATGCTGATGATGCAGAAAAGATGAGTGATGTCAAAAGGTACAGAGAGGCAGTTGGTAGTCTGATCTATTTGGCTACATGCACAAGACCGGACTTGAGTTTTATAGTCAGTAAACTTTCACAGTACTTTACTGAGCCAACTGAAGACAAATGGACTACAGTAAAACATGTACTGAGTAGGGCTGGGCCATATTATACCGTTCACGGTAATACTGGTATAATGTTAGGCAACAATAGGAAAATGAAATATCGCGATAGAATATGAGTAAAACGCGCATGCGCAGTGCCTTTGTTTTCATACGCACATGGCCGATTGTTGAGTGAAACAGATGAACCAGAATTGGTTTGTAAAAATGGTGCAACTTCAGTGATGTGGAACTGGTTTGGTGTTTGTCCGTCAGATACACGACAAAGCACATTTTTTTGCAGAACATGCAAGCGGCCGTCGTTATTGTCGTATTTGTCGGACTAAGATGCTCTTAAATCTGGGAGTAATCTGGGTCCTAAACGCCTTAATTCTTCAGTTCAAACGAACACTGCAGCATCACTGAGCGTTAAAAACTGTCTAAATTCTTTCATCTTTAATAAAACGATCAGCATTGCTGCTTTACCAGGTGTAACTATGAAGTTTAACTTCCAGGCATCCATTAAAACAAAATTTATTACATTTAACAGAGTTAGAAGTTAGCGGGAAGCTAGCGGAAGTTAGCTCGCTAGTTACCTAAGCATGATATTGCATGTTCTGACTGAGAGATTTCTGAAAAAAATCAAACGTACAGCTCTGCTATCACTTCCAACATAAATGAAGACAGGAAACTAAACAGCAGTGACGTTTGTAGGGTTACTGAAGTTGGGCTAGCTGGTATATAATGATGTGCTACGTAATCGCTAGCGACACAGCTATGTTAGCATAACATAAACAGGGAAGCTGGAGGACGAACACTAACACTTTTCCACTTATAAAAGTTAACGTTAAGGTTCCTCATGGTTAGAGACAAATGCAATCGCATGGCAGGATGCTGTAAACAGACCAAACTTCAGTCAGGAGAACAACTGAGATAATCCATCCACAATACGAGGTTAGTCATTAATATACTGCAACAACATGGGAATAGAGCAGCTGCCAGAGAATTCAACATTAATGAATCAATGGTACAGAAGTGGAGGAAGCAAGAAGAATGAGTTTAATAAAGTTTGATTTATCTGACTGCTTTGTTTCGCTTGATGTGCCTTATAATCCCGTGCACCTTATGGTCCGAAAAATACGTATTGCATACTGCAGTTTAATTTTGCAAAGCACCTCTTTTTAACTTCAGTGGATATTATATATGGTTATGCTCAGGATATGTCAGCCCATTTCTACTGGAAATGCCTTTTGGTTAAACTTTCAGCAAGGAATTTGTATTTGCACTGTTACATTTTTATAAAGCTTTAATGTACATAAAAACCAGCTTCTTATTTAAGTGAAAATAAATGGAAGGTTGTCTTTTTGCGCTAGTAATGTTGTGGAGTTGTATTTTGTCTCGCATCAATTATATCGTCAGTTATATCGTTATCGCAAATTTTCAAATATATATCGTGATAAATATTTTTGGCCATATCGCCCTGCTCTAGTACTGAGGTATCTGAAAGGGACAACCGAGAAAGAACTGTGTTACAGGAAATGTGACAACAAAGAACTGAGGTTGTGGGCATACAGCGATGCTGATTGGGCAGCTGATGTAACAGACAGACGGAGTACAACTGGTTATTGCATAAGCTTGTCTGTAGATGGTCCTTTAATCTCATGGAAAACCAAAAGACAACCTACTGTTGCATTATCTACCTGTGAAGCGGAGTACATGGCTTTAGCTGCGACCCTACAAGAAGTTTTGTACCTAATGCAACTGTTACAAGGTATTGATGGACAAAAATATGCACCGCCAAAAGTTCATGAAGATAATCAGGGTGCAATTGCGTTGGCGAAGAATCCTGTGACGAGACAGAGATGTAAACATGTTGACATAAAGTACAACTTTGTGAGATCAACTGTGAGTGCAGGAAAAATAACTCTGGATTATTGTTCAACAGAAGAGATGGTTGCAGATGTAATGACAAAGCCTGCAACAAAAGTTGAGCTGTTCAAGTTTGAGAAGTTTATGTTTGGGCATTAACATGGTATACGAACATGTATACAGTACTGAGGAAGAAACCTTTTGTTTGTTGTTTTTTTTGTTTACTTAAGAGCATCATAATATGAGAGCAAGTGGGGGTGTTGAAATAAGAAGAGAAAATGCTCTCAATTATGGAGACAGTCAAATGGTTTATTTATGTTTGATGTGTGCTTTACATTTGTGTGGCTGTTAATAAAGTTAGCGCGCTCTAGGGGGCGTATGCGTTCATCAAAAAATGGCCGAAGGCTGATGTGTGATTATTCCTCCCAAAATGTCGTTGATGAAGTTAGCTATACACGTTAGATTTTACTGCGCATTTTCATACCTCTGCCAACAGAGTGCTTTATCCGCACCTGAGCACAGGTGGCTCCTCCTCCTTCCTGTTGGGAATGCTGGCGAGCACTCAGTAATCCTGTTCTGTTTCCAGCTGTGTGAGAAGAGTCGGACAGCTCCTAATCCTGCCTCCAGGCAGGTCCAGCTGGACCTTCACCGAACCCTGACGACCAATCAGCACTTCTCCTCGCCGTCCAGCCCCGCCCTCCAGCCCCACCCTTCAGCCCTGCCCTCCAGCAGCTCCGCCGCATCCTTCTGGCCTTCTCCGGGCATAACCCTGCCATTGGCTACTGCCAGGTACTCAACAGGTCAGAACAAAAGTATAAATTTTATATCTGAGTTCTTATGTGGACCCGCCTTCCAGACACAACGTCACCTTCCATCAATATCCACAGGTTAGCGGCCCTCGCTCTGCTGGTCCTCCAAAGTGACGAAGACGCCTTCTGGTGTCTGGTGGCAGTGGTGGAAGCCATCATGCCTCAGGACTACTACACCAAGAATCTGGTGGCCTCTCAGGTCAGCAGACACACTCACCTGCTTGCCTGCTGTGATCTGTTTTAGTGATCAGTGAGGCTGATCTCTGTGAGTCTTTGTGCTCAGGCGGACCAGCGCGTGCTGAAGGACTTCATGGCGGAGAAGCTTCCTCGCCTGGCATCTCACTTTGAGGATCACAACATTGACGTCTCTCTGGTCACCTTCAACTGGTTCCTGGTGGTTTTTGTGGAGAGTCTGCCCAGCGACATCCTGATGCCTCTGTGGGACGCCTTCCTGTATGAGGGTACCAAGGTACCATACACCCGAACACACCATGACAGAAATGCAGACAACACTTGAATGCACCACAGTAGTGTCCATGGAAACAAAAATGATTTTGTTTTCACCTTTAGATGTCTTTATTTACATTTTAGGAGTAATAAGACATTGTTTACTAAGCATGGGGAACTGTCATGTGACATGAAATAGGAGTGGGAAAGCAGATCATTCTAGTAACGACCTCACAGTCTACCACAAGCAGCGTAAATCCAGACGATGAGCGGGACAATGGCTTTGGGCTTGTTTCTGCAATGTGACAAATGCAGCACAGCTTTTACATCGTTTGTCTCAGGAAATAAAATCACAGTTCAGACACAGAAATATATACCACACAGGGATAAATGCTGACAACAGCTTCAGCCACGTAGATCCAACCCAAAAGTTTAATTTAAACTTAAAGCTCAACTACCAAGTAAGTTAATATTATCTGGCAACTGAGGAACCAAGTGGCTTATTGGAAATCGATCAGAGCTGTAATGAGTAAAGGGCCCAACTGCACCACAACTGAAAGAGTAATTTTATGACTCACCTCCTCAAAGTTTCCAATTAATTGTGTGGCGTGAGTGTCCTGTTATGAAATGCGTGTCTGTGCTGCAGGTGATCTTCAGATACACTCTGGCTCTGTTCAAATACAAAGAGGACGACATCCTGAAGATTCACGACAGCGTGGAGATCTACCAGTACCTACGCTTCTTCACAAAGACCGTCTCCAATGCCAGGTACGCACTCGCCTCCACCCGCCTTAATCTACGAGCTGTTACACTCTCAGAAGTGTAGCGGATGTAGCTGTTGAATCTTTGAGCTTCAAACCCTTTTTACTGAAATTTTGTGAGAAGTTTAAATTTCCCTGATCACAGTAACAACGATTTAAAGATTTTTAAGTATCTGCAGCTCTCGGATACATGTGGTCCAGTCAGTCCAGTATTTCCTGCTCAAACTGCAGTACCTGAAGTATCAAGCAGCATAAAACAGAAACACTCAAGCTGATCAGTTTCCAGTTCCTCTGTGTTGGTGATCGAGTCCTTTCCACCTGCGTGTGTCCATGCAGGAAGCTGACCAGCATCGCCTTCAACGACATGAACCCATTCCCCAGCCGGCTGCTGAGGAACCGGCGAGTGCTCCACCTGGAGCGCCTGCAGGCGGAGCTGCGTGAGCTGGAGGAGCAGCACAAGGAGGTCATCACCGAGAGCGTCGTACGGAAAGACAGAGCTCGACGTCATGGTGAGCGAGGACGACGAGGACCTCTGATCACACGGGACGCTTCAGCTGCTCACTTCGAGACGACGATGAGTTTTCCATGAGTTCAAGAGAATTTTACTAAACCGGCTGTTAACTGGTTTCCTTCACACCAAACACAGGATTGTGTCAGGTTCACCATCTCTACTAACACTACAAGGAAACAGACGCATACAGATTTAACTGCATCACATCTCTGAAACAAGCTTGCAGTAAACAAATGTGTACTGTGTTCACGTGTGTAATAAGTCAGGCTGCAGAAATGTGCAGATGTATTTCAGTGAATTCATTTGGATTAATATGTGATAGCTTATTTATTTCATTGCATCTTTTGCTTTATACCTAAAAATGCGTGACATTTCTAAATGTAGTCACATCCCTATGAAACATGGTTGATTATCACCTGTAGTCACAGCTGGTGATAAAGTAATTAAATGTCCAGCTATTCAAAAATAGGGCATTCTGCACAATGAGTACTTTTTGGTACTTGAAGTATATTTTGATGCTGATGCTTCAGGGCATTGTGCTGCATTGTCGAAGCTCTCTGGGCTTCCGGTTAGAACGACCTCACAGTGTTTTATTTTGATCTGGTGTAAAGTGCATTGTGCAGAAATGACAGCATGATAGTCACATGATAAAACTGACTTTTCTTTTTTTTTTAAATTTTACTGGGTGTGCATCTTGTTCAAATGTCTTTTTCAGCATTTGTACATAAATATTCTGTATATAAATATTTGATTTTCATTTATTTTACAGAGTCCTTTATTTTGTTTCACAAATATGACATTCATGTCAAATGACATCTGCAGACTTTATAATGACCAGCAGGGGGCAGTGTATTGCAGTCTATCAGAACATTTACTGAGACCTGTTTCATGCACTAGTTTCATGTCTCATTGAATCCAACATGATGTTGATTTTGTAAATTAAGGTCACATCTTCATCACATCTAATTTCAAAACACTGATCAATTTAAAAAAAAAATGAATTCCATACCAATTGCAGGAATAAAATAGGAATAAATAACAAACGAGAAATACATACAAAACAAGAGAAAGACACACATGAGAGAACAGGTCACATGACAGCACAGCATTATCTACCCACAATTTGAACTAAATAACAGATAGCACAGGCAATGAAAACAAACGGAAATCAGAATAAATTTAAAAACTTTTATTGATGTTAACTTGAAGTGCTGAATTAGCCCTGTTGTCAGTTCAAATCACTTCAATCTATAGCGCACTTTAAGGTCTTTAGACCTTAAAAAGTAATACACTGCAAGGTAAGCTTGCAGCATCTTACTTTAAGGTCAACTGTGAAACTTTGTGGAAAGCCTGAGACAAGTTGATGAGTCAGTGAAGCGCACTTCCTTCTGATGACGGCTATACTGAGGTGAGTTTTTAAGCATATCCTGAACTTTATTCATTATTAGACTTCTGACACCTGGCAAATAAACTCTCACGCGATATGAGAACATAACAGCAAAAAGCCAGTAGCTGGTACATGAATGGATAAAAATTGGATCCCTCAGGGAGGCGCCACCACTTGATCTTCTCCACCGTCGTGGTTGGTGTTCTTCGTCGTCGTTGGCCAAGGTTGAGTCGGAGATCCATCACAAGTAGCCGATGTTGAGGGCCAATATTGGTTGATGGTATGACTTTTACGTTCGTGACTAGGCTGAGATGGGGTCTTCGGACTAGCCAGTAGTCGATTTGGGTGTCTCTGCCGCCGCTGGAGTACGTGATGAGGTGTGCCGGCTTCTTTTTGAAGAAGGTGTTGGTCACGGCAAGATCGTGGGCCTCTGCGTAGTCCAGTACCCGGCAACCCTCGTCGTTTCTGGTCCCAAATCCTTGGCCGCCATGGAATCGGTGATAGCCGTCTCTCCCCTTGCCTACATGTCCGTTTAGGTCGGCGCCTACCGCCACGTGTTCCTCAGGGCTAATCGTTTGCAGGTGGTCGTCGAGGGCGCGCCAGAATTCTGTCTTCTCCTCGTCGGGGCAGTTGGTCTGTGGTGCATAGCAGGAGATAATCCGTAGGACGGTCGGGTCGGCGTCGATCTTCACTGACATGATGCGATCCGATATGCGGGTAACTTCGACCACGTTGTGCCGGAGCTTTATTATTAGACTTCTGACACCTGGCAAATAAACTCTCACGCGATATGAGAACATAACAGCAAAAAGCCAGTAGCTGGTACATGAATGGATAAAAATTGGATCCCTCTTAGATTGAATTGGTTGCCCTCTTATATTACGTTGTTTTGAACCTAACCGCATCCACTGAATTAATGCAGTTTTCAGGACAGTAAAAACAGAGAACTCTGATATACACAATTTCTGATTGCTGATAGTGTTTCTTAATGCAAAATGGGCTTCCATTTAAAATGCAATTGCTTTATGTTCGATCTTTAGTGAAGAAGGGTCATTTTTGATTCTGTGGACAAGGGATGCAAATGGAATGTGAAGGCAACAGGTAGTAGGGTGAATTAGGGTTTCGTGTGGTCTTCAGTGCATGAATTTTATTGCCACTTTATTTCAACTTTTTATTAATGTACTCAAAAGAAAAACAAGAACCACAAAGGAGATTCTTGTGATTCTTGTTTGTGCTATCTGTTTGTGAAAGAAAGCACATTTTACCACATCATACTGTGTTTGCTGCCATTTATTTTACTCGTCCTGCCTGAGTGTCTGGGCTGCGTTTGTCTGTGCACCTTTGTTCTGGCCTTCTGCTGATGGGTTTCACATGCTGGGCTTTCCCTCTTGGTCCACACCCAGCAGCCTGCTGCTGACCACACACAGCCTACAAACTGATCCATCCATGCATCCATCCATGCATGCATGGCCTGGTTATTGTTGAGTTATCACCTCCAGCTCCTTGCTCATAACCAGGTAGATACTGGGCTGGGCCTGATCTCTGAGCTCAATAACAATGACAAAAATGCCAAACACTTTACTCTTCATGGTAAAAAATGTTTATAATACAGTAAAAACTGGATGTAGCCAAAATCAGTGTTTTATATACAGTGTAAGTGAACAACATTGCTACACTGCTGGTGTTTGATTGATAGAGGCTTTCTTTATAAGAACTATGATATCATTTCTTTTGCTGATTAACAGTTTTTATATAATTTTTATATCATTTATAGCTTTCAAGAAGCCAAAGATCACTGGACGAAAAGACTACAGACCTGTGGCTCTGACATCTGGTCAGGAAGTCTTTTGAGCGCCTGGTTCTCTCCTATCTTAAGACCCTCACGGCCCCCCTCCTGGACCCCCTGCAGTTTGCATACAGAGCCAACAGGTCTGTAGACGATGCCATCAACATGGCCCTACACTTTGTCCTGCAGAATCTATGCTAGGATCCTGTTTGTGGACTTCAGCTCTACCTTCAACACCATCCTTTCAGACCTTCTTCAAGGATTGCTTTCCCAGATGAATGTGCCTGATCCCATCTGCCGGTGGATCACTGACTTCCTGACGGACAGGAAGCAACCAGTGAGGCTGGGGAAGAATGTCTTGGACTCCCGGACCATCAGCACGAGCTCCCCTCAGGGCTGTGTTCTTTCTTCTATGCCCTTCTCCCTGTACACCAACTGCCGCACCTCCAACCACCAGTCTGTCAAATTAATTAAGCTTGCAGATGACACCACCATTATTGGACTCCTCTCAGACGGGGATAAGTCTGCCTACAGGATGGAGGCTGAACATCTGGTGTCCTGATGCAGCCGCAACAACCAGGTGCTGAATAAGTGTTATTTTCATTTACCACTGGCCCAAGTACATTTTTATTGGCTTGTGAACAAAGCTGTAGTTTTTGTATTTTTAAATATTAACGCAATTTAATTGAGACATTATTTATATTATTTCACTTTCAATGTGAAAAATGCTGTAAAAACGTTGAAACTAATGGTCACCCCTGTTCACTGCAATGTAAAATAGTACAACTGCTGTCAGCCTTCATTAAGTTGCATCATTTAAACATTTGCATATTTTTATTCAACTTCTGCAGGATGCTTTGATGAAAGACTCCCTTTTCCCAAGTAGAGGCTTTACTAGAGGTCACAGGAACAGCGCTGCTGTTTTGGATGCAGAAAAATGTTGTCTTTCACTCTACCTGAGCTCAGTGTCCCAGTAAGGGCTCCGCCTCATTGTAGCTGACGCTGAAATGTTTGTGTGGGTTGCCATGACAACACCAGAAGTGCATCTGAGATCGTGTCCAAATTCATGGGCTGCATCCTCCTGAGGACTCGGTGTTCTGACAAAACGTCTTACTTTGGCAAAACGTCCTACCGTAAGTAGTTCATGCGTTCTCGGCGGCTCTAGTGACCCTCGAACTCTCGGCTAGCTATCGAGGTGGTGGATAACATACGTCTCCCCCACAAGAGCACGAACCTACAACTTTTCTACTACTGGTTTTACAAGGCGTACACGGTAAAAACATTATGCTGTTATTTGTTAAGCACTTGTGCACCTTGTGAAAAGAAATAAGTGGCTGAGATGGATGTCATATGTGCTATTGATATTATTTTACTCGTTTCTAGTTTTCACGGTGCTCCATGATTGTGAGAGGAATAAAAAAGAATTGTGGACATCAGTACGAAGCATGGATTCTTTTGACCAGAGTAGATACACTGGTCCCTTGAATATACTAATCTTTTTGAGGTGGGTGACTGTTCCTGTGTATTTACAGAAACAATGGTTGTGATAACCTCAGCTGTTTCAGAGGGTGACTGTTCGTTGCTTTGCGCACTTTTAAATCTGTATACAATGGTTTGTTCCCTTTTTGTGTTCTGAGGTTTAAACAAAGATGTACTAGATGTATTATACCGGTCCCTCGAATCTACAAATCTTTTAGATGTGGATGACTGTTCATTTTCATCTGTGTTTACAGAAACACTGGGTGTTGGAACCTCAGTAGTTTCTTTTTGGCTGACAGACTCTGGAGCTGTACAAGAGGAATAAAGAGCTGCAATGCTTTTGTGAACCTGACCTGGGAAGGGAGAGAAATATATTTTTGTTTTGTTTTTGTTTGTCTTCTTGTTTTATTTGATTCCTTGTGGGATTTGGATCCAACAAGTAAAGTATGCATATTATGCACACACACAAACACACATGCAGCTATTACCATTTCTTGTATTCTTGAATAAAGACATTGATCTGACACATTTAAAATGCAGCCAATTGTTTTTATTGTTATATTATTAAGAAAAAAGAAAAGGTGGGGGGATGTAAAGAAGAGCTTAAAGGGCTAGAGGAGAGAAAACCCCAACAATTAGCAGGGCATTTTTTTACTTGGACAAATTGTTAATAAAGTTTCCATATCTGTAACAATGATGACAATATAATTGTTTATAAACAATTATATTGACAATTATATGTGTCCAGTATGTTGGCTCATTTTCTTTTACTTTTTGCATTTGAAAATAAAAGTTGGGCTGATTTTGACACCATTACAAGAAGTGTTGTTAATGATTCTTTTTGAATTAAAATCAGGTTACCACAAATTGTTTTTTAATTTAATTTCATTTGAAATGTTTGTCAGTGGGTAAACAATTCGTAATGCAAAGTCAGAAACATCGAGTTATTCTTGTACTGCATGCTTGCAATAAATAAGTTGTCCTAACAGTCAGTCAAAGGAGCTTGGAAAGAAAAGCGTCTGGACTTCTTTGAGTTGAAGTGACTGATATATATATTTTTTGTCTGTTTGTTTTGTTGGTTTTTGTTTTTTGCCCTTTATCACCATTCCTCTTCCCTGCTGTTTTTCTTTCCCTCTTTCTTTCTCCCCTTTCTTTCCCCCAGTCATGTCTGTCCTATGTGTAGCAAGTGAAAATAAAATAAACAATAAAAACAAAGGTGAATCAAATAGACCAATACGGCAAGGCCGGGATGGTCCATTTGGTAAAGTAAATCCGTTAGTTATATTTAACATAATGTTAAATGGTAACATTCTGTTTACAATGTTACCATTTTACATTGTGTTAAATGGTAACATTCTGTTTACAATGTTACCATTTCACATTGTGTTAAATGGTAACATTCTGTTTACAATGTTATCATTTTACATTGTGTTAAATGGTAACATTCTGTTTACAATGTTACCATTTCACATTATGTTAAATGGTAACATTCTGTTTACAATGTTACCATTTTACATTGTGTTAAATGGTAACATTCTGTTTACAATGTTACCATTTCACATTGTGTTAAATGGTAACATTCTGTTTACAATGTTATCATTTTACATTGTGTTAAATGGTAACATTCTGTTTACAATGTTACCATTTTACATTATGTTAAATGGTAACATTCTGTTTACAATGTTATCATTTTACATTGTGTTAAATGGTAACATTCTATTTACAATGTTATCATTTCACATTGTGTTAAATGGTAACATTCTGTTTACAATGTTATCATTTTACATTGTGTTAAATGGTAACATTCTGTTTACATTGTTATCATTTTACATTATGTTAAATGGTAACATTCTGTTTACAATGTTACCATTTTACATTATGTTAAATGGTAACATTATGTTTACAATGTTACCATTTACATTATGTTAAATTGTAACATTATGTTTACGATGTTACCATTTTACATTATGTTAAATTGTCAGTAGGCCTGGTACCGGAACCGGTACTGGACCCCCTTTTACTTTCAGCCATCAGAAGAGGGTACACTGTGGTCATAACAATACTCAGACTGTAGCATTTAAAGGTCCCAAAGTGTACCAGGAAAATATCCCCCGCACGATTACACCAGCAGCCTGAATTGTGAATGTGAGGGAGGATGGATCCATGCTTTCATGTTGTTCACTCCAGGCTGATATAAAAATGATATAACTAATACTACTTCTACTAATAATGACAATAACAACAAAATAATAATAATAATGTCAAAAATACCAGTAATAATAATAACAATAACAACATAAACAACAACATTACTACTACTAATAATAATAAAGATAAACAAATGTATTAAAAAATTAATAATGATAATAATAATAATAAAACTGATCATAACAGTAACAATATCAATCATAACAACAACAGTACTAACAACAATAATAACAATAACAATGCAGCTGAAAGCCATCCTGGACCTGGTCGAGGAAGTTAAGGCTCTCCGCATCCAGAACGCCGAGAAGGATCGGCGGCTGGCGTACCTGGAGAACAGAGTGGCGGATTTGGAGCAGTACACCCGGATGAACGATGTTATCATCACGGGGCTTCGCATCAAACCCCGGTCATACGCCCGGGCGGTCGCCACTGACAATGTAGGAGGGCCAGGAGAGGAAGATGTCAACTCCACGGAGCATCAAGTGGTTACCTTTCTACGGTCCAAAGGTGTGGAAGTGGATTATAACAACATTGAGGCTTGCCACCCTCTACCCCGAAAAAATGACAGTAACAAACCAGCCATCATTGTGAGATTTGCAAACAGAAAACAGAAAACAGCACTGTTAAAACAAGGAAGGAAACTGAAAGGATCCGATGTCTTCATGAACGAACATCTGATAAAAAGAAATGCGGACATTGCCAGGAAAGCACGTTACTTGAAGAAACAGGGAAAAATTCAAAATACATGGACCACCAACTGCAAAGTATTCATTAAACTCAATGGAACACCGGAACAAGCCAAAGTGTTGGTCATCAGAAATATGGAAGAGCTGGACAAATACTGAGGTCAACTTACTCTGGAGGTATGAATACACATGTGACGTGACACACAACACAACACATGGCACAGTCCAAAAGAACTTCATCTGCATCCGACAACAATATCAACATGACTCATTGGAATTCTCTTTATGATAATCTGGAACTGAGAACATTTCGATACACAGACCATAATGTTCTAGACTTAGAAAAGGATATAGACCCGGAAAATAATTTCTTCTACAACATCAGCTGTAACTGCTGCTACTTCACTGATGAACAGTTTAAGCACACCATCAACACGGAAAATAAATTATCAATAATCCATTTTAATAGCTGAAGTCTGTATGCCAACTTCAACAATATAAAGGAATATCTAAATGAGTTGACAAATCCATTTGGAATTATTGCCATTTCTGAAACATGGATCAATGCGGAGAAAGGAATGGACTTTGGACTGGAGGGATATGAAGTGAATTTTGTAAATAGAAGGAACAAGAGTGGAGGGGGAGTAGCTGTGTATGTGGATAAAAACCTAAACTACAAGGTGGTAGAAAGTATGACAACTGTAATTGATAATTTACTAGAATGTATAACAATTGAAATTTATAAGGAAAAAGAAAAAAATGTAATAATTAGCTGTATATATAGAACACCTGGCTCTAGTATTCAAGTATTTAATGACTTCATAGAGGAAATATTCTCTAAAACAAATCAAAAAGTTATGTTTATCTGTGGTGATTTTAATATTGACCTGTTGAATCCAAAAAAGCATAAAATGACCGACGAATTCCTAAACACTATGTACAGTTTGAGTTTACATCCTAAAATAACCAGGCCTAGCAGAATTACACCACATTGTGCCACCTTACTTGACAATATTTTCACTAACAATATTGTTGGGGGAAAACTCTGTAAAAGACCCAGGAGAAATAAAGACACAATGAGACAAAGTTACTTTCTTTATCAAACGTGTACACGGGTGAGCTGCTAAGAACAACTCACCCCATGCACAGTGGCTTGGTAATTTTTATAGGAAAGACAGTGAGAACAGGATAAGAAAATACAAAACAAATAAAATAAACAACTCCATATGTGGCACTAGTCTCGTCAGCAGAGAGCTGGGAGAAGGCTGTGAGAGATAAAACAATCTAAAACAATATGTCCCAAAACAGTATGTCTTTGCTGAGAAAGTCTAAAAAGATAATTCTAAACTAATCTAACCATAGGCAAAGGGCAGACAAAAGGCATCTTTGTACATTTAAAAGAAGGTAAAGAAACATAGAATCATTTTTCCTGTAACATTCCCTCCTGTTTAACTTATTTTAAATGTATACAACAATTGTCTATGAAGGTTATTTATTAAGTATCTTAGGCAATTTTTTAACTTCCAAAATCTTCAAAATGTCAGCATAGCAGAAATGGCAGTCATTTGGTCTAAAGAATAAAACAAAAGAAAATAATAAAAAGAAAAACATAGTAAATGAAAATCATAGTAAATGAAATAACAAGTGGAATAAACAAGAAAAAATAATAAAACTACAAAAAATAAAGGATAAAAACCTTATATTTTAAAACGAAAACTTACAAAAAATAAAAGGATGAAAAGTAAAATGAAAACTTTATATTTAAAAATGATGAAAACCTAATATGTAAAATGAAAACTTCAAAAAATACAAGGATGAAAACCTTATATTAAAATGATGCAAACCTTAAATTGAAAACTTTATATGTAAAATAATGAAAACTTCATATTTAAAACTGAAGACTTCAAAAAAATAAGAGTATGAAAACGTTATAAAAATGAAAAACTTTATGTTTAAAAGTCAAGACTTCAAAAAAAAATAAAAGCATGAAAACTTGCATAACCTACTAATGTTTTAATCAGTGCATGATCACTTGACAAGTCATTTTTAATCACCACGTCATTTATTAGCAGCTAGTACAAGTTCTCCTCTAACAGAATTGCAACGGGATGTTGTTCTTCTTCAGGCACGGCAACATAAGCAGTCATTGTAGTTGTTATCATCTTTGAAATCATTACTCTTAGGCATGGCAACACACACAACACTAATATGAGCAGTGCTATCATGATGAGACCTAGAAGAAAAAATGGCTTTGCTACAGCAGCCAGCCATGAACCGCTGAACAGCCAGTCAAGCCAGCCTTGTGCTGTAGCTGCTCCAGGTGTGTGGTCAGTGACATATTTTTGCAGAGCGGTCAAATTCTGCAAAGCTTCATAAATGTCTCCTCCAGTTTCGTATCCATCAGGGATAAAAGTGCAACATGTTTCCCCGATCAGCTTGCAAACTCCTCCTTGTGATGCTGTTAGCAGGTCTAGTGTCAGTCTGTTCTGCAGCACCATCGTTCTGATGGCCTGCTGTTCTCCTGCTAAGGCAGTTCCCAGGGTCTTAGTCAAGTTGATGTGTCGTAGCAGAGCATATCGGTTGATTTCCACATGATCCCGCACCTCGGCAACTCCGATGCCGGGGATCAAGCTCTGTAAGAATTTCACTCCACCTCCCCAGATGCGAAACTCTCCCGGCACTCCAGTGTCCACAGTAATGCCGAAAGAATTGGGGGAGGCGATGTCCACTTCACGTCTCTGCCGGCTGCTTGGATGATGTGCAACACTTTGCATGAAGAAAACGTGATCTGATAATTCCACCAGGGCGCACAGACCTCCCCAACCTTCAGGGAGTGACAGATAAGCCTTGTTGCCACATAGGAAGTACCAGTCAGCCAAAACTCTGGTTCCTCTGCTGCTGGGTGCCGTCCGTGCACATCCTGTCTGGTACTGAGTCTTTGTTTGTAGTGGCATTCGGTAGCTGTAGTCGGAGCGACAGCTTAGGCCCATCAGCGTCGTGTTACTGGCACAGGTGGCGTTGATTGAACAGGCCATACACTTCCTCTCGTTCCTTGGTGGGCAGAAAGTGTATATGGACTTACATAGGTGAGTAGGCAGCTCCCCCACTGCCCGCGAGCCATTGTTCATCACACATACTGGCAGTTGTGATGCGTTCAGTTTGTTCAGTAGAATTACATCAGGCAGTGGGTCTGAGACTTGGGGCCAGGTCAGTAGGTATGTCTGTCCGGAACAGTTCACATTTGTGAGTGATGATGACCTCCAGGTTGCTTTCGCTGGGATGCTGTAGTTGGCCTTGGACCAAAGAGTACCATAGCCTGGATGTGTTGCCAGGCCCAACAGACACCAACTGCGATCTTCAGGTATGCTGTACGGCCACAGGCCAGACGTCTGCGAGGATAGGGGCATATGGGTACATGCATAGCAGTCAGTTTTGTTATTCAAGTGAGCTGTAGTGTTCATAAACTGCCACCAGAAGTTAGTGGCGTATCCATGGGGAAACTTGGTGTACTTTCCTTTGTCATACAGTGTCTGCCTTTTCTCCATGTAGCGTGACTTGTTGTCCCTCACGGAAGCAAAGGTGAGGAGCCCGGCCATGGTCAGGGCCGCTGCAGTTGATAAGAGCCACCACCTCATGACGACGAAACACACCCTCCTGTCGCGAGTAGACCCCCCGGCCAGGAAAGCTGACCCCTCCACCGGGCGAGATCACAACAAGCGGGCAAGCCTGCTGTCAGCTGTGTTTAGATGGCTTCACTGACTCGCCTGCAGTGACTCTGATGAATCCAGGATGGTCGTTCCGCAATTTTGCAAGCGGTCGGTGTAGTGAGGAGGACTTGGTATGGCCCCTCCCACCTGGGTGTGCTCCAGTTTTTCCTTTGGAGCACCTTGATCAGAACCCAGTCACCGGGCTTTAGTCTGCAAGACACTGGAGAAACATCATCAGGTTGTTGATTATGTACAATGATCTCTTTGTTTTCCAATAGCTTAGACATCCATTCTGCTAATGTGTTTTCTCTGATTGCTTTGTCTATTGGTTGACTGGTACTAGGCAGTGGAAACGGCCTGCCATGAATGATTTCAAATGGAGTTAGTTTATGGGAGCCTTGCGTTAAGCGCATCCACATTTTCACTAAACCCAAACATTCAGGCCACGGCCTTCCTGTTTCTGCCATGCATTTCCTGAGCCTTTGTTTTATAGTGCCGTTAGTTCTCTCTACAAGGCCTGTGCTCTGAGGGTGATAAGCACAGTGGTGTTTTATGCTGAAACCGAGTGCTTCAGAGACCTTAGTGATGACATCATTTACAAAATGAGTGCCGTTGTCTGACCGTATCAAAGCTGGAATGCCATATGTGGGTATGAAGTGATTGCACAGGCACTTTGCTACTGAAATTGCATCTGCCTTTTTCACTGGATAGATTTCCGGCCACTTTGAGAACACGTCTATAACCACTAGGGCGTATTTTGACCCTTGACATTCGCTTAGTTCAATAAAATCCATATGAATTGTGTGAAAAGGATGAGGCGGAGTTGGAAAACGGCCTCTTTGTGGTCGCAGGTTACCCTGAGCATTATATTTTTGACACGTCATGCATGTTCTGACAAATTGTTTTGCTGAGGTTTCAAAATTTACAGTGTAGAATTTACAGTGTAGAAATGAGAGTTGACAATACTGGTCAGTCCCCCCGTTGACAAATGCGTACAGCCATGAGTCACTAATGCCGCCATTTTGTGGAGGAATTTTGGCAACACTGGCTTGCCACAACACATCATTAAGTCGTTTGTCAGAACTGCACCGTGTTTTAGCCATTTTGCCTGCTCTGCTGTGCTTGCTGCTTTTTGTTCATTTTTCAACACATCCAGTGGAATCTGATGTGTGTTTACTGCCATCAATGTGATGTTTGCCTGTTGTGCCGCCTATTTTGCTGCTCTGTCAGCAAAATTGTTGCCTGTAGTAATGAAAGAGTCAGTAGGCGTTGTAAGAGGTTGGCATGCTGGTTTGCCAGTTGGTGTAATCATTCCTCTGGTTTTCCAGATTTTTTGCAAAATGATGCACAGCAGAGAAAACATACTGGCTGTCTATATAAATGGTTATTTGTTTATCTTTGTGTATTTCACATGCGCAACAATCTCGTGTGAAGTGACCTTCCTCTCCACGGTTCTAGCAGGCGTTGTCTCTATGTTATCTGCTGTTTCTGCGTGGCTGTCTGCAGCCTTGGTGTTTGTGACTTTTCTCGCCTCTCTGTTCCTGATAGCCACCTGTGGATTAGTGTTTTAGTCTGTTGTCAACAGTCAGCCTTATTTTGAAGTTACAGAAAGCTTCTTCTTTTTTGTTTGTCTTGGTTTGGGAGAATAGATGCAACACTACATTTTCACTTAAGGCAGTTTTGAATAATTTCTAGTTCTTCAAACAATTCATGGATCTCACACATTTCAAACTTTCAAGTTAGGGTTGTTTCCCATTTATACATATATATATTTAACTTTGCATTGCTCACAGCTCATAGCTCACAGCTCTAAACCTAGGCATTTTTCAATCATATGCCTAATCACTATGTGTCACTGTTATTCTCAAGTATGGTCACAAGTTCGTTTAAAGTCGTTTCCAAAACCAACAAAATAATCAAACAAAAACAAAAAACATAAACGTGTCAGGACACAAAAGAAAAAGAAAAATGCTGCCACCCGAACAAGGCAGAAGTCTGCATATGTTGGCTTTTAATAGCATGCAGCTTGTAACATGGTAGACTAATGTGCCTGTGTTAATTCAGCTCCATATTATTGTGTGAAGTTGCACTGGGTTGGGAGTGGTTTTGTGTGTGTCACATTTTTGGTGAGCCAATGGCTGGAATGAGGTTGGACTAATTAGAGGCAGGTGTACTTGATTGCACTGATACACTGGTCTACTTATAGCCCACACTACAACCACTGCTGTTTTGTTTTGTCTCTCTGTGCAGGTATGTAATGTGATGAAATCAGATATGATTGGGATGGATTGGTTTTGCGCTATGAATTTTATATTAAGTGTGTCGTTTTGTCTCTCTGTGCAGTCCAGGGCCTATTATATGCCACAGCCTAAAGGCAGCTGGGTTGCAGAGGCTTGAGTGACCACTGACTATATGCTTGCAGGGTGGTGGGTCTCCAAGGACAACTTCTAACCCTGTTAAAGGCAACATGTGGAGTGCAACTTGGCCGTGTGTCATAGCTGTCTCTGGCCTTGGGACTGTGTGTTTTTATACAATTCTTAAGTGGGACACTGGACTGTTTTATCTTTTATCTCTTGATATATTTTTCGTCAAATTATCTTTTAGAATTTTATTGACTGACATCTTTTTGCCCATGACTGAGACGGTTGGTCAGACCTACAGTCTTTCTTTGGGTGTGTTACAGCAGCTTCTGCTCTAAAAGAAACAAATAAATAAAAAGAAAAGAAAATGTGGAACATGTTCATCAGCTTAGCAGTGTCTACATATTTAATTCAGCTTCTCAATCCTGTAGTTTTAGCTGTTGTCTACAGGGTTTTGCTTATTGGTTGTTATGATAGGTGTGCTCTATATCTCAGCAATGTGTCATTCTAGGATGATAAGTTTCAAGCTGGTCAAGTGCCTCTATGCACTTCATTAGTTTAGTTATTCTCCGTATTGTCTTCATCTCACATGTCATTACACTGAGTTTCAGCAAACCTTAAGCTTGATGCAGACTACTGCTTAACAATTATCCACCTCACATCATAACCGATTAAGGTGCCTCTTCATATTAATATTATGTCATTGTTCATATTATACCCTTTGTCTTATATGACAGCAATAGCATATTATAATATTTTATCAGTGTGTACCACTATACTACTCCTGAGCCAATTTGTTAGTTAGGATCATCTTATTCAGCAAACAGATAATTTAGAATTCATCCAATCTGCGGTCACATTTGTTCTCTCTGTTGCATGGCGGACCAGGCAGTTCTATTATAATATATTATTTATATTTTATTTTGTATCCATCAAGGGCTTCAGATGACCTGCAGAATCATCCTTTTCCCAAGGTGGAGACAGTTACCTTTTCACACACTGTCCTTGGCTGAACAGTGACACAGTCTTAATATACCTTATTTATTTTATTAAAATATTTTCGTGTGAATTATTTGCTTTATATTCATTTTATACATGCTGGGCATGGTCATCATGCCAACTGTGTTTCATTGTTAATATCACTTTACAGGTTGTTATCCTTGCTATTATTAATTTCAAATACTCTAAAGATAATTTCTACTGTAATTTTCCCTTCATCTTTATTTCGTACTTTTTATATTTATATCTACTCAGTGGGGTCTGTTTTCAACCCTTTTAAACTACTTCAGACTACCTTGATCTCTAGTTTTCACTTAATAAGGGATTATTAAGTTCTTCCTGATATGGGTGGTGCTGCAGATGCGGCTGCAGGAGTGAGTGATGGTTTACTAAAAGGATTGTGGGAACTGCACAGTGTCTCGTCTTCTGGTTTTACTAAACTGGCAGTTGAGTTCTGTTCTTCTGACTGTTTATATTTTGTTTTCTTAAATCTCTCAGTTTACAGACACTGTTTTTGTCCGGCGTCTGGACTTTTCTTTTCTCACCACTGCTCGTCAGCAGGAGTGAGTTTTAATTTCACTTGCTTGATTACCCATCTTATTTATGTATTTACTTATTTTTGTTTAAGTAATATATACACAATACAGCTGCTATCACCTTCGCTGGTATTAGAGACGAGAGTGGTTGCTCACACGCCCTTCTACTTTCGGACTATTTCCAAAAGCGGTGTGAACTTTACGAGACGGAACTCGACCGTTCTCTCAACTCACCAGCACGTCAGTGAATAGCAGTAAAAGAAAAACACAGTAGGAGCAGCTCAGTCTCTTATTGGACCGTGAAAATTCAGCTTGCTCCATTAATTAAAACAATACACACACACATTCACATTCACAGCTTCGACGCGCGCGACCGGAACCCTTATAATAAGGGGAGCTCCCAGAGCTACTTACTCCCTAGACCCAGTCTAGACCCAGCTGGGGGAGCTACCCAGAGCTCCAAAGCTACCAGTCGACGAGCTCCCAGAGCTACCAGTCGACGAGCTACGCTACC